>NC_092333.1:697660303-697963333 GCF_046630445.1 Rutidosis leptorrhynchoides | reverse complement strand
ACATATATATCAAAGTATGTTCAAAATATATCTACAACACTTTTAATATATTTTGATGTTTTAAGTTTATTAAGTCAGCTGTCCTCGTTAGTAACCTACAACTAGTTGTCCACAGTTAGATGTACAGAAATAAATCGATAAATATTATCTTGAATCAATCCACGACCCAGTGTATACGTATCTCAGTATTGATCACAACTCAAACTATATATATTTTGGAATCAACCTCAACCCTGTATAGCTAACTCCAACATTCACATATAGAGTGTCTATGGTTGTTCCGAAATATATATAGATGTGTCGACATGATAGGTCGAAACATTGTATACGTGTCTATGGTATCTCAAGATTACATAATATACAATACAAGTTGATTAAGTTATGGTTGGAATAGATTTGTTACCAATTTTCACGTAGCTAAAATGAGAAAAATTATCCAATCTTGTTTTACCCATAACTTCTTCATTTTAAATCAGTTTTGAGTGAATCAAATTGCTATGGTTTCATATTGAACTCTATTTTATGAATCTAAACAGAAAAAGTATAGGTTTATAGTCGGAAAAATAAGTTACAAGTCATTTTTGTAAAGGTAGTCATTTCAGTCGAAAGAACGACGTCTAGATGACCATTTTAGAAAACATACTTCCACTTTGAGTTTAACCATAATTTTTGGATATAGTTTCATGTTCATAATAAAAATCATTTTCTCAGAATAATAACTTTTAAATCAAAGTTTATCATAGTTTTTAATTAACTAACCCAAAACAGCCCGCGGTGTTACTACGACGGCGTAAATCCGGTTTTACGGTGTTTTTCGTGTTTCCAGGTTTTAAATCATTAAGTTAGCATATCATATAGATATAGAACATGTGTTTAGTTGATTTTAAAAGTCAAGTTAGAAGGATTAACTTTTGTTTGCGAACAAGTTTAGAATTAACTAAACTATGTTCTAGTGATTACAAGTTTAAACCTTCGAATAAGATAGCTTTATATGTATGAATCGAATGATGTTATGAACATCATTACTACCTTAAGTTCCTTGGATAAACCTACTGGAAAATAAAAAAATGGATCTAGCTTCAACGGATCCTTGGATGGCTCGAAGTTCTTGAAGCAGAATCATGACACGAAAACAAGTTCAAGTAAGATCATCACTTGAAATAAGATTGTTATAGTTATAGAAATTGAACCAAAGTTTGAATATGATTATTACCTTGTATTAGAATGATAACCTACTGTAAGAAACAAAGATTTCTTGAGGTTGGATGATCACCTTACAAGATTGGAAGTGAGCTAGCAAACTTGAAAGTATTCTTGATTTTATGTAACTAGAACTTGTAAAATATATGAAGAACACTTAGAACTTGAAGATAGAACTTGAGAGAGATCAATTAGATGAAGAAAATTGAAGAATGAAAGTGTTTGTAGGTGTTTTTGGTCGTTGGTGTATGGATTAGATATAAAGGATATGTAATTTTGTTTTCATGTAAATAAGTCATGAATGATTACTCATATTTTTGTAATTTTATGAGATATTTCATGCTAGTTGCCAAATGATGGTTCCCACATGTGTTAGGTGACTCACATGGGCTGCTAAGAGCTGATCATTGGAGTGTATATACCAATAGTACATACATCTAAAAGCTGTGTATTGTACGAGTACGAATACGGGTGCATACGAGTAGAATTGTTGATGAAACTGAACGAGGATGTAATTGTAAGCATTTTTTTAAGTAGAAGTATTTTGATAAGTGTATTGAAGTCTTTCAAAAGTGTATGAATACATATTAAAACACTACATGTATATACATTTTAACTGAGTCGTTAAGTCATCGTTAGTCGTTACATGTAAATGTTGTTTTGAAACCTTTAGGTTAACGATCTTGTTGAATGTTGTTAACCCATTGTTTATTATAACGAGATGTTAAATTATTATATTATCATGATATTATGATATATAATATATCTTAGTATGATGTATATACAGTTAAATGTCGTTACAACGATAATCGTTACTTATATGTCTCGTTTCGAAATCATTAAGCTAGTAGTCTTATTTTTACATACGTATTTCATTGTTAATACACTTAATAATATATTTACTTATCATTTAACATAATTAACCAATGTATAAATATCTTAATATTATTCATATGTACCTAGTAAGACGTTGTTATAACGATAATCGTTATATATATCGTTTTCGAGTTTCTTAAATTAATAGTCTCATTTTTATGTATATAACTCATTGTTAAACTACCTAATGAGATACATACTTATAATAAAAACATGTTAACTATATATATAACCATATATATGTCATCATATAGTTTTTACAAGTTTTAACGTTCGTGAATCACCGGTCAACTTGGGTGGTCAATTGTCTATATGAAACATATTTCAATTAATCAAGTCTTAATAAGTTTGATTGCTTAACATGTTGGAAACATTTAATCATGTAAATATCAATCTCAATTAATATATATAAACATGGAAAAGTTCGGGTCACTACAGTACCTACCCGTTAAATAAATTTCGTCCCGAAATTTTAAGCTGTTGAAGGTCTTGACGAATCTTCTGGAAATAGATGCGGGTATTTCTTCTTCATCTGATCTTCATGCTCCCAGGTGAACTCATGTCCTCTACGAGCATTCCATCGAACCTTAACAATTGGTATCTTGTTTTGCTTAAGTCTTTTAACCTCACGATCCATTATTTCGACGGGTTCTTCGATGAATTGAAGTTTTTCGTTGATTTGGATTTCATCTAACGGAATAGTGAGATCTTCTTTAGCAAAACATTTCTTCAAATTCGATACGTGGAAAGTGTTATGTACAGCCGCGAGTTGTTGAGGTAACTCAAGTCGGTAAGCTACTGGTCCGACACGATCAATAATCTTGAATGGTCCAATATACCTTGGATTTAATTTTCCTCGTTTACCAAATCGAACAACGCCTTTCCAAGGTGCAACTTTAAGCATGACCATCTCTCCAATTTCAAATTCTATATCTTTTCTTTTAATGTCAGCGTAGCTCTTTTGTCGACTTTGGGCGGTTTTCAACCGTTGTTGAATTTGGATGATCTTCTCGGTAGTTTCTTGTATAATCTCCGGACCCGTAATCTGTCTATCCCCCACTTCACTCCAACAAATCGGAGACCTGCACTTTCTACCATAAAGTGCTTCAAACGGCGCCATCTCAATGCTTGAATGGTAGCTGTTGTTGTAGGAAAATTCTGCTAACGGTAGATGTCGATCCCAACTGTTTCCGAAATCAATAACACATGCTCGTAGCATGTATTCAAGTGTTTGTATCGTCCTTTCGCTCTGCCCATCAGTTTGTGGATGATAGGCAGTACTCATGTCTAGACGAGTTCCTAATGCTTGCTGTAATGTCTGTCAGAATCTTGAAATAAATCTGCCATCCCTATCAGAGATAATAGAGATTGGTATTCCATGTCTGGAGACGACTTCCTTCAAATACAGTCGTGTTAACTTCTCCATCTTCTCATCTTCTCTTATTGGCAGGAAGTGTGCTGATTTGGTGAGACGATCAACTATTACCCAAATAGTATCAAAACCACTTGCAGTCCTTGGCAATTTAGTGATGAAATCCATGGTAATATTTTCCCATTTCCATTCGGGGATTTCGGGTTTTTGAAGTAGACCTGATGGTTTCTGATGCTCAGCTTTGACCTTAGAACACGTCAAACATTCTCCTACGTATTTAGCAACATCGGCTTTCATACCTGGCCACCAAAAATGTTTCTTGAGATCCTTGTACATCTTCCCCGTTCCAGGATGTATTGAGTATCTGGTTTTATGAGCTTCTCTAAGTACCATTTCTCTCATATCTCCAAATTTTGGTACCCAAATCCTTTCAGCCCTATACCGGGTTCCGTCTTCCCGAATATTAAGATGTTTCTCCGATCCTTTGGGTATTTCATCCTTTAAATTTCCCTCTTTTAAAACTCCTTGTTGCGCCTCCTTTATTTGAGTAGTAAGGTTATTATGAATCATTATATTCATAGATTTTACTCGAATGGGTTCTCTGTCCTTCCTGCTCAAGGCATCGGCTACCACATTTGCCTTCCTCGGGTGGTAACGAATCTCAAAGTCGTAATCATTCAATAATTCAATCCACCTACGCTGCCTCATATTCAGTTGTTTCTGATTAAATATGTGTTGAAGACTTTTGTGGTCGGTATATATAATACTTTTGACCCCATATAAGTAGTGTCTCCAAGTCTTTAATGCAAAAACAACCGCGCCTAATTCCAAATCATGCGTCGTATAATTTTGTTCGTGAATCTTCAATTGTCTAGACGCATAAGCAATCACCTTCGTTCGTTGCATTAATACATAACCGAGACCTTGCTTTGATGCGTCACAATAAATCACAAAATCATCATTCCCTTCAGGCAATGACAATATAGGTGCCGTAGTTAGCTTTTTCTTCAATAACTGAAACGCTTTCTCTTGTTCATCATTCCATTCAAATTTCTTCCCTTTATGCGTTAATGCAGTCAAGGGTTTTGCTATTCTGGAAAACTCTTGGATGAACCTTCTGTAGTAACCAGCTAGTCCTAAAAACTGGCGTATGTGTTTCGGAGTTTTCGGGGTTTCCCACTTTTCAACAGTTTCTATCTTTGCCGGATCCACCTTAATACCTTCTTTGTTCACTATGTGACCGAGGAATTGAACTTCTTCCAACCAAAATGCACACTTTGAAAACTTAGCGTACAATTCTTCCTTCCTCAATACTTCTAACACCTTTCTCAAATGTTCACCATGTTCTTGGTCATTCTTTGAGTAAATAAGTATGTCATCAATGAAAACAATGACAAACTTGTCAAGGTATGGTCCACACACTCGGTTCATAAGGTCCATGAACACAGCTGGTGCATTAGTTAAACCAAACGGCATGACCATAAACTCGTAATGATCATAACATGTTCTGAAAGCAGTCTTTGGAATATCATCTTCTTTCACCCGCATTTGATGATACCCGGAACGTAAGTCAATCTTTGAATAAACAGACGAGCCTTGTAGTTGATCAAATAAGTCGTCGATTCTCGGTAGTGGGTAGCGGTTCTTGATGGTAAGTTTGTTCAACTCTCGGTAGTCGATACACAACCTGAATGCACCATCTTTCTTCTTAACAAACAAAATAGGAGCTCCCCACGGTGATGTGCTTGGTCGAATGAAACCACGCTCTAAAAGTTCTTGTAATTGGCTTTGCAGTTCTTTCATCTCGCTGGGTGCGAGTCTGTAAGGAGCACGAGCTATTGGTGCAGCTCCTGGTACAAGATCTATTTGAAATTCAACGGATCGATGTGGGGGTAATCCCGGTAATTCTTTCGGAAATACATCGGGAAATTCTTTTGCAATGGGAATATCATTGATGCTCTTTTCTCCAGTTTGTACTTTCTCGACGTGTGCTAGAACAGCATAGCAACCTTTTCTTATTAGTTTTTGTGCCTTCAAATTACTAATAAGATGTAGATTCGTGTTGCCCTTTTCTCCGTACACCATTAAGGATTTTCCTTTTTCTCGTATAATGCGAATTGCATTTTTGTAACAGACGATCTCTGCTTTCACTTCTTTCAACCAGTCCATACCGATTATCACATCAAAACTCCCTAACTCTACTGGTATCAAATCAATCTTAAATGTTTCGCTAACCAGTTTAATTTCTCGATTCCGACATATATTATCTGCTGAAATTAATTTACCATTTGCTAATTCGAGTAAAAATTTACTATCCAAAGGCGTCAATGGACAACTTAATTTAGCACAAAAATCTCTACTCATATAGCTTCTATCCGCACCCGAATCAAATAAAACGTAAGCAGATTTATTGTCAATAAGAAACGTACCCGTAACAAGCTCCGGGTCTTCCTGTGCCTCTGCCGCATTAATATTGAAAACTCTTCCGCGGCCTTGTCCATTCGTGTTCTCCTGGTTCGGGCAATTTCTAATAATGTGGCCCGGTTTTCCACATTTATAACAAACTACATTGGCATAACTTGCTCCGACACTACTTGCTCCGCCATTACTCGTTCCGACACCATTTGTTCCTTTCGTTCTATTAACCCCTGGTCCGTAGACCTCACACTTTGCCGCGCTATGACCATTTCTTTTACACTTGTTGCAAAATTTGGTGCAGAACCCCGAGTGATACTTTTCACACCTTTGGCATAGCTGCTTCTGATTGTTGTTGTTGTTGCGGTTATTATTGTTGTTGGGATGATTGTTGTAGTTGCTGTTGTTGTTGTTGTTGTTGTTGGGCCGTTTGTTGTAGTTGCGATTGATGTTGCGATTGTTGGGATAATTGTTGCGATTATTGTTGTAATTGCTGTTGTTGTTGTATTGGTGATTCTTATCACCGTTTTCCTCCCACTTTCTTTTGACTTGCTTCACATTGGCCTCTTCTGCAGTCTGTTCTTTAATTCTTTCTTCAATCTGGTTCACTAGTTTGTGAGCCATTCTACATGCCTGCTGTATAGAGGCGGGCTCGTGTGAACTTATATCTTCTTGGATTCTTTCCGGTAATCCTTTCACAAACGCGTCGATCTTCTCTTCCTCATCTTCGAATGCTCCCGGACACAATAGGCACAATTCTGTGAATCGTCTTTCGTACGTGGTAATATCAAATCCTTGGGTTCGTAACCCTCTAAGTTCTGTCTTGAGCTTATTGACCTCGGTTCTGGGACGGTACTTCTCGTTCATCAAGTGCTTGAATGCTGACCACGGTAGTGCGTACGCATCGTCTTGTCCCACTTGCTCTAGATAGGTATTCCACCATGTTAACGCAGAACCTGTGAAGGTATGCGTAGCATACTTCACTTTGTCCTCTTCAGTACACTTACTTATGGCAAACACCGATTCGACCTTCTCGGTCCACCGTTTCAATCCGATCGGTCCTTCGGTTCCATCAAATTCCAAAGGTTTGCAGGCAGTGAATTCTTTGTAGGTGCATCCTACACGATTTCCTGTACTGCTAGATCCAAGGTTATTGTTGGTATGTAGCGCAGCCTGTACTGCGGCTATGTTTGAAGCTAGAAAAGTACGGAATTCCTCTTCATTCATATTCACGGTGTGTCGAGTAGTCGGTGCCATTTCCTTCAAAATAGTCAAATGGAACAAGTTAATCATACAGAATATTAAGAGTAGTTAATAGTATTTCGTAGCATAATATGAACTCATTTATAAAAGCTTTTTCTTCATATTAGCGTTTTATAAGTTTAAATTCGGGTAGTACCTACCCGTTAAGTTCATACTTAGTAGCTAATATACAATTCAACTACTACAATTCTATATGAAAAACTGATTATAATAATATTTCGCGTTCAAACTTTTACACAATATTTTACAAACTTACAATACCGTTTATTTTACATATAGCATGAAATATAGCACACAATAAATTTGATACAAGATGGTTGTGAAGATAATTCTAGCTAGTACACAAGTTGTTCAGCAAAGGCAATAAAGACATGTAGTTCATACGTCCAGAAACAAGTCATGCATTCTGGTTTTACTAGGATTACTTCCCATCCTTGGTCTTGTGAAACATAACCGTTATGGCCGTTGATAAGACAGTGTGTTGTAACGTCGTCAAAGGGACGAGGGTTACGTAATGTCCAACAGTCCCGTAACAATCTAAAAACCTCATTTCTTACCCCAATTACCGACTCCGTCACTTGTGGAAACGTTTTGTTTAATAGTTGTAGCCCGATGTTCTTGTTCTCACTTTGGTGAGAAGCGAACATTACTAATCCGTAAGCATAACATGCTTCTTTATGTTACATGTTAGCCGCTTTTTCTAAATCACGAAGTCCAATATTCGGATATATTGAGTCAAAATAATTTCTTAACCCGTTGCGCAAAATAGCATTTGGGTTCCCCGCAATATATGCGTCAAAGTAAACACATCGTAACTTATGGGTTTCCCAATGTGATATCCCCCATCTTTCAAACGAAAGTCTCTTATAAACCAAGACATTCTTGGAACGTTCTTCGAAAGTCTTACAAACTGATCTCGCCTTAAATAGTTGTGCCGAGGAATTCTGACTAACTCTAGACAAGATTTCATCAATCATGTCTCCGGGTAGGTCTCTTAAAATATTGGGTTGTCTATCCATTTTGTGTTTTTAAACTGTAAAATAGACAAGAGTTAGATTCATAAAAAAAATACTTATTAATACAAGAAATTTTTACATATATCATAAAGCATAAGCACACTATATTACATATATTACACCACACGAATACAACTATCTTATTCCGACTCGCTCGTTTCTTCTTCTTCGGTTTTGGTTCGTTTTGCCAAGTTTCTAGGGATATATGATGTTCCCCTATTTAACAACCCGTCCTAATCCTCCTGGACTAAGTCATCAACATTTGGTTCCATTGCGATGATCGATTCCAAGTAATGTCCTTAACATAAGCAAATGCACAGCGGAAGGCTTAATTTGTACCTGAGAATAACATGCTTTAAAATGTCAACATAAAGTTGGTGAGATATATAGGTTTGATGCTAACAGCGTTATAACTATGGACCACAAGATTTCATATAAAAAAAAATATAATACACTCGCAAGTGTATGAAAAGCATTCCAAGCAGTGGGCACCCGGTAACTAGCCTTAACAAGAGTGTGTACCCCTGAGTTATATAATACGTGCACCGAATCAAGTGCGTTCCGTTAACTTCGAAGTACTAAACACCCGTTCTTCTAGTTTACTAGAACAACATCTGGGTGGGGGTGTAAAACCCGATAGATCTATCTTTAGGATTCGCGCCTACCAGTTCATAAACCAATAGTTAAAGTTACCAAGCTAGGGGATTTTTGATTCAAACCCATGTAGAACGTAATTTTAGTCACTTGTGTCCATAACGTAAATCATTTATAAAAATAGCGCATGTATTCTCAGCCCAAAAGTATTTAGAGTTTAAAAGGGACTATATACTCACCATACTGTATTTCGTAGTAGAAATACATATAACACCATTGATCAAATATAAGATTGGCCTCGGATTCACGAACCTATATCATTTGTATATCTATTAAAACATATAACGGAAATAAAAATAATTTTCTCTCTTTTAATTATATAGTATTTATTTATTAAGTGTTTTAATTATATAATACACATATTCAATTTTTAATTATATATACATATATTATTTTATATTATATCCTCAATTATATGTTACATATAGTTATTTTGTAAAAATAAATGTATATATATATAGCTATATTAATATATATAAGTAAGTAATTAGTATTATATCAAAACCATAATTTGCTTTATGTAATATTTTTATAATAAATGTTAAAGTGTTTATTCTATAATTTTTATGTAATACTAATATAATGATATTATGTATCAATTATACTTTTATATACCCAATATTTATTTGATAAAATAATATTAATATTAATAATAATATTATAATTCATGTTAATGATAATAATAATAATAATAATAATAATAATAATAATAATAATAATAATAATAATAATAATAATAATAATAATAATAATAATGGTAATCTTAATAATAACAATAAAATAGAAAGCTACCTTAGAAAGGGTTCCAAAAAGAATTGTACCCCATGCGAGGCTCGAACCCTCGACCTCTCACTCATCACCAAACACGACTAACCATTGCTCCGTTTTAATTTTTCTGTATTATCTGATACAAAGTTTCTTTTAACTAGATTTCGGCCCAACCTCACAAGCCCAACATCTTAATTTATATGTAGCCCAAATCACAAGATTTAATGGCCCAAGTTTAAAACGTTTATAACAGGAATTTTAATCCGACAATATTTACTCACTTTATTCTCATAAAGTAACTGTAATGTCACAAGTGGGGTTCGGTTCTTATTCACCGTCGCTATCCTCGACAATTCTTCTGTATATTAATCCTCATCTTCTTTATTTTATTTATTTATTTTATTTTTATTTTTTTTACAGTTATTAGAACCGTAAAAGAAACATAGTCATGGCAGCAGCAGTTCAATCAGAAAACAGGGACGTAACAGTTTGATGGCGGGGTCGTGGTTATCGAAAACAGATGCAGATTAGATGGTGTGTTCGCAGGGTTTTTAATGGTGGTTGCGGTGATGATGGGTTTACGAAAGAGAATAGGAGAGAGAGGTATATATAGAGAGAAGTGGTTGTGATTGATAACGAATTGAAGTGGTTGTGATGGCCACTGGTTGCGGTGGTAGGAGGTAGTGGAGGCTAATTGTTACAAAGAAGAAGGGAAGGAGAAAGGGAAAAAAAATATAAGGCGTTTGGTTCGACTATAAACAGTGAGCATAGCAGCAACAATTAAATAGTTTGGTGGTTTGATTGTAACAGAAAAGAGGAAGGAGGATGGTAGTTCTCGGTGTTTCCATGGGATTTGTAGAGTGACGTAGATGGTAGTTCATGTGATCCGGTGGTGGGTGGTGTAGAGGTGGCATATAGCGGTGATAGTGATGACTAAGGTGGTGGTGGTTAACCGGTTGTGCTTGTAGGTTTTCAATTGATGACGATGGTAGGGATAGCGGGAGTTCATGGAGAAGCTAGGTGGTCGTGGTTCGATAAAACTCAAGGGTATTGGTTTTAAACAATAACGAAGAGTAGCAGCAGCACAATAATAGTTTGTAGGCTGTTTTGATAGCGGGTTTAGTGGTGATTAGTTGAATATGAGAGAGTAGCAAAACAAGGTGGGATCATGGTTGTAGTGATGTGTTGGTTTTTAAAAAAATATAAGGTGGTGATTAATATAGTTGGATTGGTGGCGATTTAATGTGTTAGGGGATGGTGGTTATGGAGATCAATGTAGTCCGGCGATGGAAGTCGAGTAATGTTGTTGGCTTACAGTGGAACTATGGTGATGATAGGGTCTCGTTGGGTTTTATGAAGAAGAAGATGGTACCCCGGTTAATTCTTATGTGATAGATTAATTCTTATGTGATATATGTGTATATCTCTATATCATATGTGTAAGTATATTATATATATATATAAAATAAAGTGGGTGTTTAGTGTAAGGTCTCTATTTGACACAGGAAACATAAACGAATTTCATGAATGTTCATCTATAATTCCATGCTACCTACATAATATAATATATATATATTTAATTCAATTGGTGAACTGAAATCAAAAAGAAAACAGTACCAAATAGTAAAGCCTCCTCTTATTTAGATTTATGTACCGACACTTTTAACGGATTGGCTATATCGTGTCCATTGCTAAACAGTATATATATATAAAAGTGTTCCTAAAAATCCCAAATTTTTAGATTAAGCATATTAAATTATTCCACTCATTATGTGTTTGAAACCTGATCAAAAAATAAATTCGAAAGTTGTTTATTTTCTGTCCTGATTTATATGTACGGAGTACTAATATTTAACTTAAAAAGGTAAAAATATTTTTATCACATAATTACATATAATAACAACATTTAATATTTCAAATTACATTTTTAATTATATTATATATATATATATATACACACACACAAACAATATACAATTAATTGTTCGTGAATCGTCGAAACTGGTCGAGGTCAATTGAATCCATGAAACAGTTCAAACTTTCTAGACTCAATATAACAGATTTTGCTTATCGTGTCGGAAACATAAAGAGTTTAGGATTTAAATTTGGTCGAAAATTTCCGGGTCGTTACAGTACCCACCTGTTAAAGAAATTTCGTCCCCGAAATTTGGTAGAGGTTGGCATAAATAACAATAGGAATGTTTTCATGACGAATATGAGGTAATAATAGAGTTTTATCATTATTGGAAGATATGGATAAAACGATTCGATCATGTGAAGCGTACGAGTGAAGCTATCACAAAAGAGTGAAATGGGTAAATATGAAATTGTTTTAACCGATGACGTAGTTATGATTGATTTCTGGAATTTACGGAAAGAAAATCTTCGTAATAGGATCTAGTTCTGCGGCGATTTAGAAAATCAAAATATTCTTTGATTAATGCAATAATCTGTTCTGATTTCTTTGTCGGATATATCGCTATAAATCCACCCCCTTCGTTTCCTTATTCTCCACACCTTTTATTCTTTCTTCCTCTACTCATTCTTAATATGCTCCATCAAATCCTGATTCTTATTATACTTCCAACTTTCATATCTTTCATTCTCCTCTTTCATCTGCCGCCAGAAAAATCTGTTTACTTTTATGCTTTCTTTGGAATTATAATGTTTCTAATTCTCCCGTGTCTTTTCGTTGCAATACGTATTGATATACACGGTTTATAGTTTCTGGGTGGTTGTTGGGTTTTATATCTTCCCTTATATTTCGATGTTCCTATTTCTGTCTTCTATAATCATTGTCATTCACAGTTAATGCTTTCTCCTATTTGCTGTGATTTATACCCCAATTTCTATTTCAAAACTTCATTCTTTCGTTTCCTCTTCTTGTGTTTAAGCGTCTCTTGTAATGGTCCGGAATTCGTAGGTATGAGATTTGGAATGAACATAGCTAATGTTCTGAGAAAGAAAGGGTATTCGCACGATTTTGATTTGTTAAATTACCAGAATATCCTAGAAAAGATATAACTATCAAGACGATATGTTCCTAATACATTTGAGGATTGGATAGAATGTAAGAGCCGTGTAACATGGCACATGATGACGGTACTGTGAATCATCACATTCCATTAGAAACTTAACATGACTTACTGTAATATAATGAAGTTGATCAAGTTTCATTATATTATACTAATTCATGCATCAGTTCCCAACATTACTTCAAAACATTCATATTTTAAACTTAGAGATTTCAGAATTTAGAAACTAACACAGTTTCTTTTATATTGTAACGCAGATGTTACGGAGAGTTAAATGATCGCAGATAGGAATAGTTGTGAAAATATCTCCAGAAATATGGAGAATATGTATAACGAAAGATATGAAGATATCTTATAATATCTAAGATAAAATGATGGTGGAGAATATCATCTTGAAAAGTTTAGAATAAGGAGTAGAGTTCTTACTAACGGTTTCAGCAGGCACTGGATCATCTGGATCCTTTGAAGACAGGTTCTGTTTTTATGATTTGTTCACGGCCTCCTTCATACTTTGCTCAATCCGTTTTCCAGTTCCAAACCTTCTCTTTTTCTCAGCTTTACCACCTTACTATTCTTTGTCATCAAACTTTTGACTGTTAAAGTCGTTTATGATTTTTGCTGCTTCATCAGCATTCCAAGAACTACTTCACAGTTCAGGGTGTTTTTCACAAACTTCATATTCGAAGTATGAAATTCTTAGGGATAAACGTGTTTGGTATAACTAGGAGAATTTCTACGAGATTTTCAAAATACTGATTGCGGATTTTGCCAAAAAGATAACGAGTTGCTGGTACATCTGCTGATGATGTTGTGAAATATAAAAGGTTCTCCGGTAACGACGGCGAAAGGATAACATAGGTATATATAGAGGTTATAATAAGAGTAGTCTCACTGAAAAGTCGAAGTGGAGCTGTGACAAAATTAGCTTCTTGAAAAGGAATTGTAGGATTGTTTTTGCTAATAAATGGCAAAGGATTCAACACGGTATGTGTTAAACTATGAATTTGGTTTCGAAGGTTTTTCGGGTGCATAACTGTATGCATGGATCTTTCTTCCATAGACGAGGTGCAGCTGGTTCAACTTCTCGATCGAGGTGTTTTCAAGAATCATGATAGGTTTGAACGCGGGTTGTAATCATCAAGATACAAATGAGATTTAAGATGAAATCAAGTGGCAAACTTGAAGATTAGTTTAGTTTCATATGTTATAATCAATATTTTAATTTAATTCATTTTAATTGTCCAAAGTTAGCAGTCTAATAGTCCGATGGTTCAATGATTCATATATAATTTAATATATAATATTTGAATTAAATAATACGTATCGTGACCCGTGTACCGGTCTCGGTGTCGATCACAACTCAAAGTATATATATATTTTGGAATCAACTCTGACCCTGTATAGCCAACTCCCACCTTCACATATAGAGTGTCTACGGTTGTTCCGAAATATATATATAGATGGGTCGATATGATAAGTCGAAACCTTGCATACGTGTCCCGTTATTTAAAGTGCGTAAAAATAAATAACAGAAATTAAATGACGATAAATAAAATTGCGAGAATGTAAATTGCGATAAATTAAATGTTAATCAGTTAGCTGGGAACAGTTAGCCGGAACAGTTAGCGTGAATTCCTATCACAATTTCAATTAATTAATTCGTTTGTTTCTAACACTTTTTATTTTTGTCCAATGTTTTCTTCGTTATGCCACTTGTTGGATTCTGATAGGTCAAAATCCAAATATGAAATTTGAATAGAAATGGTTATTCTGTAGTGAACGGATACGTATATCGGTAGTTGTAAGTAGGATAGTAAATGATCGTTGAATCAGATTCGAAGAATGTACAGTGTAACTTATTAATGTGAATTTTAAATATTCCTTGGGTACTACCCACCCGTTAAAATATTTTCATCATTAACAGTTTGTACGAAAGAATTTTTAATTACAATCTTTATGAAAATATACTTGCATATATATTTTCATCGGATGTAATCATGGATTTAATGAGTCAATAAGATATTAAACTCATTTGATTTATCGTTAATACTGAATTACATGATCTCTAAAACATTAGAGATTTCATAATCACCATGTCGAACGATGATATATGAGGTAGAGTGTTACGTAAAGTGAAGGTAATCGATGTAAAATGATATATAGAACGAGGATTATACTTGAAGTACAGATGATGATATTGAGGCGTGTGATATTGATATTCGAGGTACAAATTGTGATGTTGAGGGTTACAGCGCGGTTATGGTTTAGGGATGATAAGGGTACTGTCGACGTCGATGATGGTGGTACTGGTTATGCTGCTGGTGCTGCTGCTGGTGTTCGTAACCTTCGCACCAGGTTCTCCAAAATCGTCACACGAGTGCGTAGTTCGTTAACTTTTTCTTCTAGTACTACGGGATGATTGACGGTTGAAGCGAGCGAATAAATAAAATTCAAAATATGGAATAGTATATAATCATGACGAGACACTCTGGAAATGAGAGAGAAAATGGTTTCTCTAACAGGTTCGCCGATAAGTGCTTCAAATTCTTCGCCAAGTGGGCAATTTGGTGAATGAAAAGGATCTTTGAGGTGAAACGATTTTCGAATATAGGATGATATTCTAACTTCATAGAATACCTATATATATATAGTACTAAAGATTTTGTAGACTACGAGGGAATTTACGTCATGAGTCAGGCAATTCTATAGTAACAGATACGCTAAGATATGAATTTTGTCTATACACTATCAATGCAGTAAGACGTGTCTAGACTTATGAATGATAAGCAGGCAATTCCCTAAGGATGATAAGCAGATGGTTTCCGACTAGCAATGATAAGCAAAACTTTTTGACATGTAGACACGGTCAAAGTCCAGACTCATTAATGTATCCTAACAACTACTAGTCAGACACACTAATGCAAGACCTGGTTCGCTAAGACCAACGCTCTGATACCAACTTTAACAACCCGTCCTAATCCTCCTGGACTAAGTCATCAACATTTGGTTCCATTGCGATGATCGATTCCAAGTAATGTCCTTAACATAAGCAAATGCACAGCGGAAGGCTTAATTTGTACCTGAGAATAACATGCTTTAAAATGTCAACATAAAGTTGGTGAGATATATAGGTTTGATGCTAACAGCGTTATAACTATGGACCACAAGATTTCATATAAAAAAAAAATATAATACACTCGCAAGTGTATGAAAAGCATTCCAAGCAGTGGGCACCCGGTAACTAGCCTTAACAAGAGTGTGTACCCCTGAGTTATATAATACGTGCACCGAATCAAGTGCGTTCCGTTAACTTCGAAGTACTAAACACCCGTTCTTCTAGTTTACTAGAACAACATCTGGGTGGGGGTGTAAAACCCGATAGATCTATCTTTAGGATTCGCGCCTACCAGTTCATAAACCAATAGTTAAAGTTACCAAGCTAGGGGATTTTTGATTCAAACCCATGTAGAACGTAATTTTAGTCACTTGTGTCCATAACGTAAATCATTTATAAAAATAGCGCATGTATTCTCAGCCCAAAAGTATTTAGAGTTTAAAAGGGACTATATACTCACCATACTGTATTTCGTAGTAGAAATACATATAACACCATTGATCAAATATAAGATTGGCCTCGGATTCACGAACCTATATCATTTGTATATCTATTAAAACATATAACGGAAATAAAAATAATTTTCTCTCTTTTAATTATATAGTATTTATTTATTAAGTGTTTTAATTATATAATACACATATTCAATTTCTAATTATATATACATATATTATTTTATATTATATCCTCAATTATATATTACATATAGTTATTTTGTAAAAATAAATGTATATATATATAGCTATATTAATATATATAAGTAAGTAATTAGTATTATATCAAAACCATAATTTGCTTTATGTAATATTTTTATAATAAATGTTAAAGTGTTTATTCTATAATTTTTATGTAATACTAATATAATGATATTATGTATCAATTATACTTTTATATACCCAATATTTATTTGATAAAATAATATTAATATTAATAATAATATTATAATTCATGTTAATGATAATAATAATAATAATAATAATAATAATAATAATAATAATAATAATAATAATGGTAATCTTAATAATAACAATAAAATAGAAAGCTACCTTAGAAAGAGTTCCAAAAAGAATTGTACCCCATGCGAGGCTCGAACCCTCGACCTCTCACTCATCACCAAACACGACTAACCATTGCTCCGTTTTAATTTTTCTGTATTATTTGATACAAAGTTTCTTTTAACTAGATTTCGGCCCAACCTCACAAGCCCAACATCTTAATTTATATGTAGCCCAAATCACAAGATTTAATGGCCCAAGTTTAAAACGTTTATAACAGGAATTTTAATCCGACAATATTTACTCACTTTATTCTCATAAAGTAACTGTAATGTCACAAGTGGGGTTCGGTTCTTATTCACCGTCGCTATCCTCGACAATTCTTCTGTATATTAATCCTCATCTTCTTTATTTTATTTATTTATTTTATTTTTATTTTTTTTACAGTTATTAGAACCGTAAAAGAAACATAGTCATGGCAGCAGCAGTTCAATCAGAAAACAGGGACGTAACAGTTTGATGGCGGGGTCGTGGTTATCAAAAACAGATGCAGATTAGATGGTGTGTTCGCAGGGTTTTTAATGGTGGTTGCGGTGATGATGGGTTTACGAAAGAGAATAGGAGAGAGAGGTATATATAGAGAGAAGTGGTTGTGATTGATAACGAATTGAAGTGGTTGTGATGGCCACTGGTTGCGGTGGTAGGAGGTAGTGGAGGCTAATTGTTACAAAGAAGAAGGGAAGGAGAAAGGGAAAAAAAATATAAGGCGTTTGGTTCGACTATAAACAGTGAGCATAGCAGCAACAATTAAATAGTTTGGTGGTTTGATTGTAACAGAAAAGAGGAAGGAGGATGGTAGTTCTCGGTGTTTCCATGGGATTTGTAGAGTGACGTAGATGGTAGTTCATGTGATCCGGTGGTGGGTGGTGTAGAGGTGGCATATAGCGGTGATAGTGATGACTAAGGTGGTGGTGGTTAACCGGTTGTGCTTGTAGGTTTTCAATTGATGACGATGGTAGGGATAGCGGGAGTTCATGGAGAAGCTAGGTGGTCGTGGTTCGATAAAACTCAAGGGTATTGGTTTTAAACAATAACGAAGAGTAGCAGCAGCACAATAATAGTTTGTAGGCTGTTTTGATAGCGGGTTTAGTGGTGATTAGTTGAATATGAGAGAGTAGCAAAACAAGGTGGGATCATGGTTGTAGTGATGTGTTGGTTTTTAAAAAAATATAAGGTGGTGATTAATATAGTTGGATTGGTGGCGATTTAATGTGTTAGGGGATGGTGGTTATGGAGATCAATGTAGTCCGGCGATGGAAGTCGAGTAATGTTGTTGGCTTACAGTGGAACTATGGTGATGATAGGGTCTCGTTGGGTTTTATGAAGAAGAAGATGGTACCCCGGTTAATTCTTATGTGATAGATTAATTCTTATGTGATATATGTGTATATCTCTATATCATATGTGTAAGTATATTATATATATATATAAAATAAAGTGGGTGTTTAGTGTAAGGTCTCTATTTGACACAGGAAACATAAACGAATTTCATGAATGTTCATCTATAATTCCATGCTACCTACATAATATAATATATATATATTTAATTCAATTGGTGAACTGAAATCAAAAAGAAAACAGTACCAAATAGTAAAGCCTCCTCTTATTTAGATTTATGTACCGACACTTTTAACGGATTGGCTATATCGTGTCCATTGCTAAACAGTATATATATATAAAAGTGTTCCTAAAAATCTCAAATTTTTAGATTAAGCATATTAAATTATTCCACTCATTATGTGTTTGAAACCTGATCAAAAAATAAATTCGAAAGTTGTTTATTTTCTGTCCTGATTTATATGTACGGAGTACTAATATTTAACTTAAAAAGGTAAAAATATTTTTATCACATAATTACATATAATAACAACATTTAATATTTCAAATTACATTTTTAATTATATTATATATATATATATATATATACACACACACAAACAATATACAATTAATTGTTCGTGAATCATCGAAACTGGTCGAGGTCAATTGAATCCATGAAACAGTTCAAACTTTCTAGACTCAATATAACAGATTTTGCTTATCGTGTCGGAAACATAAAGAGTTTAGGATTTAAATTTGGTCGAAAATTTCCGGGTCGTTACACCCTAATACTAACTGTCGTTTTCCACAACGGTTTAGAAAAACCTGGTGGTTTAGAGGTTCCCGGGTCATCGTTACAACTTAAGGACTTCGGGGGTTGACGATACATATAAAGTTCATCGGGGTTGGAATTAGATTTCTCTATTTTTATGCCCTTTCCCTTATTATTTTCTTTTGCCTTTTTAAATTCAGTTGGGGTAATTTCTATAACATCATCAGAATTCTCGTCGGAATCCGATTCATCGGAGAATTTGTAATCCTCCTAATATTTTACTTCCTTGGCGGAAACACCATTGACCATAATTAACCTTGGTCGGTTGGTTGAGGATTTTCTTTTACTTAACCGTTTTATTATTTCCCCCACCGGTTCTACTTCTTCATCCGGTTCCGATTCTTCTTCCGGTTCCGATTCTTCTTCCGGTTCCGACTCATCTTTCGGTTCCTCTTCGGGAACTTGTGAATCAGTCCACGAATCATTCCAATTTACATTTGACTCTTCATTATTATTAGGTGAGTCAATGGGACTTGTTCTAGAGGTAGACATCTATCACATAATATCAAACACGTTAAGAGATTAATATATCACATAATATTCATATGTTAAAAATATATAGTTTCCAACAAAAATGTTAAGCAATCATTTTTAAAGAAAACACGGTCGAAGTCCAGACTCACTAATGCATCCTAACAAACTCGATAAGACACACTAATGCAAATTTTCTGGTTCTCTAAGACCAACGCTCGGATACCAACTGAAATGTCCCGTTCTTATTGATTAAAAACGTTCCATATTAATTGATTTCGTTGCGAGGTTTTGACCTCTATATGAGACGTTTTTTAAAGACTGCATTCATTTTTAAAACAAACCATAACCTTTATTTCATAGATAAAGGTTTAAAAAAAACTTTACGTAGATTATCAAATAATGATAATCTAAAATATCCTGTTTAAACACGACCATTACATAATGGTTTACAATACAAATATGTTACAACAAAATAAGTTTCTTGGATGCAGTTTTTACACAATATCATACAAGCATGGACTCCAAATCTCGTCCTTATTTAAGTATGCGACAGCGGAAGCTCTTAATAATCACCTGAGAATAAACATGCTTAAAACGTCAACAAAAATGTTGGTGAGTTATAGGTTTAACCTATATATATCAAATTATAATAATAGACCACAAGATTTCATATTTCAATACACATCCCATACATAGAGATAAAAATCATTCATATGGTGAACACCTGGTAACCGACATTAACAAGATGCATATATAAGAATATCCCCATCATTCCGGGACACCCTTCGGATATGATATAAATTTCGAAGTACTAAAGCATCCGGTACTTTGGATGGGGCTTGTTGGGCCCGATAGATCTATCTTTAGGATTCGCGTCAATTAGGGTGTCTGTTCCCTAATTCTTAGATTACCAGACTTAATAAAAAGGGGCATATTCGATTTCGATAATTCAACCATAGAATGTAGTTTCACGTACTTGTGTCTATTTTGTAAAACATTTATAAAACCTGCATGTATTCTCATCCCAAAAATATTAGATTTTAAAAGTGGGACTATAACTCACTTTCACAGATTTTTACTTCGTCGGGAAGTAAGACTTGGCCACTGGTTGATTCACGAACCTATAACAATATATACATATATATCAAAGTATGTTCAAAATATATCTACAACACTTTTAATATATTTTGATGTTTTAAGTTTATTAAGTCAGCTGTCCTCGTTAGTAACCTACAACTAGTTGTCCACAGTTAGATGTACAGAAATAAATCGATAAATATTATCTTGAATCAATCCACGACCCAGTGTATACGTATCTCAGTATTGATCACAACTCAAACTATATATATTTTGGAATCAACCTCAACCCTGTATAGCTAACTCCAACATTCACATATAGAGTGTCTATGGTTGTTCCGAAATATATATAGATGTGTCGACATGATAGGTCGAAACATTGTATACGTGTCTATGGTATCTCAAGATTACATAATATACAATACAAGTTGATTAAGTTATGGTTGGAATAGATTTGTTACCAATTTTCACGTAGCTAAAATGAGAAAAATTATCCAATCTTGTTTTACCCATAACTTCTTCATTTTAAATCCGTTTTGAGTGAATCAAATTGCTATGGTTTCATATTGAACTCTATTTTATGAATCTAAACAGAAAAAGTATAGGTTTATAGTCGGAAAAATAAGTTACAAGTCGTTTTTGTAAAGGTAGTCATTTCAGTCGAAAGAACGACGTCTAGATGACCATTTTAGAAAACATACTTCCACTTTGAGTTTAACCATAATTTTTGGATATAGTTTCATGTTCATAATAAAAATCATTTTCTCAGAATAACAACTTTTAAATCAAAGTTTATCATAGTTTTTAATTAACTAACCCAAAACAGCCCGCGGTGTTACTACGACGGCGTAAATCCGGTTTTACGGTGTTTTTCGTGTTTCCAGGTTTTAAATCATTAAGTTAGCATATCATATAGATATAGAACATGTGTTTAGTTGATTTTAAAAGTCAAGTTAGAAGGATTAACTTTTGTTTGCGAACAAGTTTAGAATTAACTAAACTATGTTCTAGTGATTACAAGTTTAAACCTTCGAATAAGATAGCTTTATATGTATGAATCGAATGATGTTATGAACATCATTACTACCTTAAGTTCCTTGGATAAACCTACTGGAAAAGAAAAAAATGGATCTAGCTTCAACGGATCCTTGGATGGCTCGAAGTTCTTGAAGCAGAATCATGACACGAAAACAAGTTCAAGTAAGATCATCACTTGAAATAAGATTGTTATAGTTATAGAAATTGAACCAAAGTTTGAATATGATTATTACCTTGTATTAGAATGATAACCTACTGTAAGAAACAAAGATTTCTTGAGGTTGGATGATCACCTTACAAGATTGGAAGTGAGCTAGCAAACTTGAAAGTATTCTTGATTTTATGTAACTAGAACTTGTAAAATATATGAAGAACACTTAGAACTTGAAGATAGAACTTGAGAGAGATCAATTAGATGAAGAAATATGAAGAATGAAAGTGTTTGTAGGTGTTTTTGGTCGTTGGTGTATGGATTAGATATAAAGGATATGTAATTTTGTTTTCATGTAAATAAGTCATGAATGATTACTCATATTTTTGTAATTTTATGAGATATTTCATTCTAGTTGCCAAATGATGGTTCCCACATGTGTTAGGTGACTCACATGGGCTGCTAAGAGCTGATCATTGGAGTGTATATACCAATAGTACATACATCTAAAAGCTGTGTATTGTACGAGTACGAATACGGGTGCATACGAGTAGAATTGTTGATGAAACTGAACGAGGATGTAATTGTAAGCATTTTTGTTAAGTAGAAGTATTTTGATAAGTGTATTGAAGTCTTTCAAAAGTGTATGAATACATATTAAAACACTACATGTATATACATTTTAACTGAGTCGTTAAGTCATCGTTAGTCGTTACATGTAAATGTTGTTTTGAAACCTTTAGGTTAACGATCTTGTTGAATGTTGTTAACCCATTGTTTATTATAACAAATGAGATGTTAAATTATTATATTATCATGATATTATGATATATAATATATCTTAGTATGATGTATATACAGTTAAATGTCGTTACAACGATAATCGTTACTTATATGTCTCGTTTCGAAATCATTAAGTTAGTAGTCTTATTTTTACATATGTATTTCATTGTTAATACACTTAATAATATATTTACTTATCATTTAACATAATTAACCAATGTATCAATATCTTAATATGATTCATATGTACCTAGTAAGACGTTGTTATAACGATAATCGTTATATATATTGTTTTCGAGTTTCTTAAATTAATAGTCTCATTTTTATGTATATAACTCATTGTTAAACTACCTAATGAGATACATACTTATAATAAAAACATGTTAACTATATATATAACCATATATATGTCATCATATAGTTTTTACAAGTTTTAACGTTCGTGAATCACCGGTCAACTTGGGTGGTCAATTGTCTATATGAAACATATTTCAATTAATCAAGTCTTAACAAGTTTGATTGCTTAACATGTTGGAAACATTTAATCATGTAAATATCAATCTCAATTAATATATATAAACATGGAAAAGTTCGGGTCACTACACAACAAGCCCCATCCAAAGTACCGGATGCTTTAGTACTTCAAAATTTATATTATGTCCGAAGGAGGATCCCAGAATGATGGGGATATTCTTATATGCATATTGTGAATGTCAGTTACCAGGTGTTCAATCCATATGAATGATATTTTTGTCTCTATGCATGGGACGTATGTTTATGAGAAATGGAAATATGAAATCTTGTGGTCTATTAAAATTATGAAATGATTATTTATGTTAAACTAATGAACTCACCAACTTTTTGGTTGACACTTGAAAGCATGTTTATTCTCAGGTATGAAAGAAATATTCCGCTATGCATTTGCTCATTTTAAAGATATTACTTGGAGTCATTCATGACATATTTCAAAAGACGTTGCATTCGAGTCGTCGAGTTCATAAAGATTATTGTTAAGTCAATTATAGTTAGATATATTATGAAATGGTATGCATGCCGTCAACTTTCAATGTAATGAAAGATTGTCTTTTCAAAAATGAATGCAATGTTTGTAAAATTTATCATATAGAGGTCAAGTACCTCGCGATATAATCAACTGTTGTGAATCATTTATAATCGATATGGACTTCGTCCGGATGGATTAGGATGGGTCGTTTCAGTTGGTATCAGAGCGGTGGTCTTAGCGAACCATGTCTTGCATTAGTGTGTCTAATTGATAGTCGTTAGGATACATTGGTGAGTCTGGACTTCGACCGTGTCTGCATGTCAAAAGTTTTGCTTATCATTTTTGTCGGAAAACATCTGCTTATCATCCTTAGGAAATTACATGCTCATTATTCTTAATCTAGACACATTTTACTGCATTGATTTCATGAATAGTGTATAGACAAAATTCATATCTTAGCGTATCTATTATTGTTACCTTTGCCTGACGGATTTCGTAGATTCCTCCGTAACTTATGGGATTTTAGTATTATATATGCATATGTAAATTATGTATTGTAGGGTACTAATCTATATCCTATAATCTATTTCTTATCGAAAAGTCCTTCATCTGATCGTACGAGATGAATCCCTCAACCAGTTCGAATTCCTCGGATTCCGACAGCTATTCTGATATGGAGTTTCACCTAAGCTCCGAAAGCAGTGTCACCAGAATGAATCAACAAATCATCCATCCCCAATTCATCTGATGGGTTCGTAGTCGACTTAATCAATGGAGACGCGAAGAAGGCGATCCCTTCCACCAACCGAATTCACCTCTTGACAATGAACCTGAAGCGTTTACCGGCGAACCTGTTCGAGACACCATTTTCTCTCTCATTTACAGAGTATCTAGTCACGATCATATACTATCTCAGATTCTAAACCTCATTCATCCGCTCGTCCGAACCGACAATCATCCCGGTATAATAAAGGAAGTCAACGAGCTTCGCGACCGAGTTGTAGCCTTGGAAAAATATAGTGCAAAACATACCAGCTTCAGCAACATCACCGGCACCAACAGTACCATCAGTAACAGCACCTGTACCATTAACAATCCATGCCTCAACATCCCATTCAGTACCTCGAGTATAATCATCGTTCTACGTATCGTTCTACATCAATTATATTCGTTCTTCATGGCGACTATGTAATCTCTAATGTTTTAGAGATTATGTATTCTAGTTATAACGGTAAATCAAATGAGATTAATATTATATTAACTCATTAAATCTATGATTACATCTGAAGAAAATATATATGTAAGTATATTTTCATAAAGATTGTAATTAAAAATTCTTTCGTACAAACTGTTAATGGTGAAAATATTTTAACGGGTAGGTAATACCCGAGGAATATTTAAATTTCACATTAATAAGTTAAACTGTACATTCTTCGAATCTAATTCAACAGTCATTCACTATCCTACTTACAACCACCGATATACGTATCCGTTCACCGCAGAATGACCATTTTCATCCAATTTCATATTTGGATTTTGATTTACCAGAATCCAACAAATGGCATAATGAAGAAAACATTGGACAAAATAAAATTTGCTAGAAACAAACAAATTAACTATGAGAAATTTTGTTAAGATTTCACGCTAACTGTTCCTAGCTAACTGTTCCTAGCTAACTGTTAATTCCGTAATACCTTGTATTTATCGCATTTTATTTATCGCAATTTTAATTCTCGCAATTTTATTTATCATCATTTAATTTCTGTTATTTATTTTACGCACTTTAAATATCGGGACACGTATACAAGGTTTTGACATATCATATCGACGCATCTATATATATTATTTGGAATCACCAAAGACACTCTATATGCAGTAATGATCGAGTTCTCTATACAGGGTTGAGGTTGATTCTCAAATAATATATATACTTTGAGTTGTGATCGAGTCTGAGACATATACGGGTCATGACACGTATTAACTAATTCGAATATTATATATTAAACTATATATGAATTATTGGACTGCTAACTGTGGACTATCGACTGTGGACTATCAAGATTGGACAATTAAAAATGAATTAAAATATTGATTATAACATATGAAACTAAACAATTCTTCAAGTTTGCCACTTGATGTCATCTTAAACCTCATTTGTATCTTGACGATTACAATCTGCGTTCAAACCTTTCATGATTCTTCAAAACACCTCAATCGAGAGTATGAACCAACCACACTTCATCTACAGAAGGAAAGATTGAAGCGTATAGTTATGCACCTGAAAACTATCGAAAACTGAGTAAACGTTTAACGTGTAGCTGTGCTAATTCCTTTGGCATTGTTATTATCGAAAATAACTTTGCAATCCCTTTCCAAAGTTGCAAATTTTGTCACAGCTCCAGCAAGTCAACTTCGACTTTTCATTCAAAACAACCTTATTATAACCTTGATATATACGTGTGATCTTTTATTGTTACCGGAGAACCTTTTATATTCCACCATATTACCATCAGCATTTAATCATCTAAAAAAACACAATTCTCTTGAAACAACCTCAGTTTGATAACCGACGATTCAGATATGGTAGCATTAAATGCAGAGGAAACGGCAAAATTGTGGATGGTCTTAATGGCCAAAAGTTTGATGATAAAGAATGGAGTGACGGAAACACTCAATAGAAAGTTGGTACTGGAAAGTGGATTATGAAATAATATGAAGGAGGCTGTGGACAAATCACAAGGAATAAACCTGTACTAAACGAATTCAGATGATTCGGTATCTGATGAACTTTTCAGCGAATATCTTGCTCCTTATTTATTCCAAATCCTTGCGAAAGGATTTTCTTCGTCAACCTTCGAACTTAGAAACTCCAAAATATCATCATAAATATCTTATTTTCATAAATATTCTTGTCCGAAATTATATATCTCTTCGTGTTTTCTGTATTCCATTATATTGAAAACTTCTGTAAAATATAGGTATAAATTATGAATGTTCTGGAGTAGTGTTGGAAATTGAAGCGTGAGTTAGTATAATATAATGATGCCCGGCCAACGTGATTATATTACAGTAAGTCATGCTGAGTTTCTAATGGAACGTGGTAAAGGATCGCAGATCATACCTTTATCATGAACCATGTTACACAACTCTTTCATTCTACTTAACCTCTGAACATATCAAGAAAATATATTCTTGATAGTTCTATCCTCAGGGATTCTAGTAATTCGACAAATCAAATCGTGCTATCACCTTTCCTTTCTGCATAGTATATTATGATCATTCGAAACTCCATACCTACAAACTCTGGACCATTATTCGCTTGACTTGGAGTCGGGAAGGGAAAAACAAGAGCATGAAGCTCCGAAATATAAAGGAAAATATAAAGCCGATCACAAACACAGAAATTACAAACCGTGTATATCAATACGTATATCAAGATAAAGACACGGGAGAATTAGAAATACTATAACCCCAAGGTAATAGTAGAAGTGAATAGAATCCTCCGGTGAGAGTTAGAAAAGAATAAAGACAGATACGATAGTCAGAATAAGAACAAGGATCAGAACTGGATTAAACATTATTACAATTTTTAGATGTATGGATTAGGGAAGAAAGTATAGGAATGGTGAGAATAATAAAGCGGAAGAAGTAAATTTATAATGAAATTACTTGATAAAGCAACCTAGGTAGATCATCGCATTTAATTAGAGAATCCTAATTTCCTGATTCGCTGAAGAATCAAATCTTTTAGATTTTGAAGATTTTCTTTAAATCCCTTGAATTTCGGAATTCAACCAAGACAACGTCAAAAGTTAAGACGCACCTTATTTTTCTAAATTCAATCATGACTACGCCAAAAGTTAAATCTCTATCTCAATCTTTTGTGATAGCTTCATTCCTACTCTTCGAAAAATCAAATTGTTTTATCCTCATTGCTCAATGACGATAAAACTCTATTTATCAACTCATATTCGTCATGAAAACATTTTTATAGTTAGCCATGACCATCTCACTCAAATTTCGGGACGAAATTTCTTTAACGGGTAGGTACTGTGACGACCCGACAATTTCTAACCAAAATTTAAACTTAATCTTTATATGATTTCGATACGATAAGCAAAGTATGTAATATTGAGTCTAGAAAATTTTGGAACAATGTTTATATATTCAATTGACCTTCGACCATTCCCGACGATTCACGAACAATAAATTGTAAATAAATATGTATGTATATATATATATATATAAGTATATAAATAGTAACTAGAAATAGTAAATAAAGTATTATATGAATTGATGATTTGAACTAATTATAAACTTAGAAATAATACCCGTAATGAAACCGTCGGCATGAGAATTCATAAGTGTGGCTGCAAACATTACTTTTATTATTTTATGTTATTTGGACATTGAAAAATGAAGGCAATCATTCAAGAGAGTTACGGTTATTGATTTATTCTCAACTTATTTTTACATTCATCCACACCCCACAAATTGGACTATATCAAATTGCTAATTGTCGCTACTGTAATGCTTTTCCTTTAATTTATTTTATTTTTTTTCTTTCTTTGTTCTCTGCTTGTTAACTGTCCTTCTACGATCAACTAATCATCATCATCACTCATTTAATCACCACAACCCTACTATCAAGGACCAACCACTTTCTTTTCTTCTTCCGCATATCTATAGCCATTAGAAGTCGTAGTGGACGTGAAACTATTTTAACTAGATATACAATTTTATTTGAGCTATTGTTATAAGCTTACTTTCGTTCTATCATTAAGTTTTGTAAAAGAAACATGACCCTGTGTCCTAAATAATTAAATCTAATAATTGATAGAAAGGTCCATATTGAATTACAATAATGCAACCCCTGATCTTAATAATGAAATATAGAAATTCCTACTTTTATAATTTCAACTTGTTGCAATTATTAGTTATTAGTTATATCTATCATCATTATATATAAATTTATATATATCATACAACACATGCATATATTATAATACTCCCTTGTTACTTTTTGATTTTTGTCATGAACCTACACAACCAAATAACGTTCACGAATTTTCTTGATCATTGCTTTCTAATGTGGAAAAATAACAAGATGTGGGACATTAGTGTTTTCTTTTTCAGGTGGAAGTTTTTGGTCATATATTTCAATTTCTTTTTTTTCTTTCACATGTCTATTTAATATAGTACCAAGTATTGTTTCCCAAAAACACAAACACTTAGTGTTTTCTTTTTCTGATTTCTATTGCTTGACAAACCCACTTCAAAACCGACGACCACCATTTAAACCCACCATTTTCCACCATTGATGCTCACTTATGTTTCTGTTTCATGCAATCAACAAATCTAATCCATCGTGAGCAACCATAGCCACCTTCAAACACCACTCTCAAAACGCCACTACATCACCACCTCCTAACCCAATGTTTCCGTTTATGTTTGGACTGAGAATAAACAACCACTCATCACCGTACCTCCATTAGATCACCACCAACCACAACCCAATCACCTTACCATCCTCCATCCTCACCCCTTCGCACCACCATTAACAAACTGCCACGCTTGTTTCCACCTTTCTGTTTCGAGCCGACCAAGTAACAACCATCAAACCACTATCACTATTCGATGCTACTACTACTGTATGATACTTGCAGGTCTGCTACCTGATCGTGGCTGCAACAGACCGCCAAAGACTACCATTTAAAAACACCTACTACTCATTAATGTTTGTGTGATTGTTCGAACCACCACCTGCAAACTGCTGTCTGTTTACTCTTTCTGTTCGAATGAGACACCCAAACACCACTACCACACCCGTTAAATATTACTACGATTGCTTCCTTGTTTCCACAACTACAAACACCCACCATCCATCACCTTCTTTTCCAACCAACACCACCACGTTTCATTTTTTTTTAATCACGAACCCAATTCACACAACACCGCCACTCACATCGTTACCACCCTAAGGAACCATCTTGCTGTACGTCAACGATTTCTGTTTCTAACCAAACGTAGAACCCAGCCATCAATCAACAACTCTGGATTTATTTTCTCCTCTAGCGGGGTTTTTTTTAAATAAATACATGGAATGAGTGGAGTAGGTGCATTCTTAAAAGGTGCCAACTTGAATACATGTGATGTTATTATAATGCATTTACTAATATACAAATGGAACTAGTTGCAATAGATGGCCGACCATATTGCTTTTTGGGACGTGCCTTTTATTTTTTTATGAAGTAATCGGTGGCTTATGAAGTGATGAAATCGAAACAGAATACTATACGTGATATTTTTTTCCTTTCTCTGTTAGTATGGTTGGGCCAAAAATTCTGTTGGAACATGATTCCTTAGTTTAATTGTTGGGCTTGTGTTTTGCTAATTGGGTCGTAAGCTGTTAGGATATAAATAAGGTTATGAACTTCTTATTTGGGCCGTGATTTCCATTTCCATGTTGGGCCACGAATTTGCAAACGTCTGGTTTCTACTCTGCAAAGAACACAAACACGGGAATAAATGTTAAAGGATGATGATAATGTCATGTAAATGAGGAAATGATAATAATAATATGAAGTGACGATGATATGTTGAAGATAATGATACGCGAAGATAAAGATAAAATGAGTATGAGATGATTATGATGATGAGGTTAAAAAGATTTAAGTTAGATGATATGTGTATTAAGATGATCATAATCGTATGGTTATAATGTAATCGAAATAAGATGATTGTATCGATTAGTTTCTATGAAAAAGAAGCAGGGATATAAGGGTTAAAATCATTTAAGGTTACAATAATTCAGAAAGAAATAGATGGAGGAGTGGTTTGGTGTTGTTGTGTTTAATCGAGAGGTCGCGGGTTCGAGCCCTTCTCGGGGCATTTCTTTTTATGAAAGGATTCCATGAGGTAGTTTTAATTCCATAATTATTATTATTATTATTATTATTATTATTATTATTATTATTATTATTATTATTATTATTATTATTATTATTATTGAAATTATAAATTATCGTTGTTATGTTATATTTACTAACTTTAGAAATAAAAATTATTATTATCATTAATAATACAAGTGTTATATTCATAGTTATTATTATTAATATTAATACAAATAAATATTTTTATATAAAAATACAATACAAAAATATCAAAATCACATATCACTATAATTCTATTATTAACAATATAATAACTAAGCTATATATAATATATAAATTAATATATATATATATATATATATATATATATATATATATATATATATATATATATATATATATATATATATATATATATATATATATATTTGTTTTCTATATATAAACCCTAATATAAATAAATTATTACTATTAATATGTGGTAATGACAGATAAACACTAATTCAATAAAATAGGTAAATCAAATATATCTATATCTATATGACAAATAATTTAACATGTATATTATTAGAAATAATATAAAGATTTAGTCGTTTACGAGTATATGTTTTAATATATATAAACAAATGATATAGGTTCGTGAATCCGAGGCCAACCCTGCATTGTTCATTATTGTTATATGTATTTTTACTACAAAATACATTATGGTGAGTTTCATTTGCTCCCTTTTTAAATGCTTTTGCAATATATATTTTTGGGACTGAGAATACATGCGCTGGTTTTATAAATGCTTTACGAAATAGACACAAGTACTTAAAACTACATTCTATGGCTGGATTATTAAACCGAATATGCCCCTTTTTAGTCTGGTAATCTAAGAATTAGGGAACAGATACCCTAATTGACGCGAATCCTAAAGATAGATCTATCGAGCCCAACAAACCCCATCCAAAGTACCGGATGCTTTAGTACTTCGAAATTTATATCATATCCAAAGGAGGATCCCAGAATGATGGGGATATTCTTATATGCATATTGTGAATGTCGGTTACCAGGTGTTCAATCCATATGAATGATATTTTTGTCTCTATGCATGGGACGTATGTTTATGAGAAATGGAAATATGAAATCTTGTGGTCTATTAAAATTATGAAATGATTATTTATGTTAAACTAATGAACTCACCAACCTTTTGGTTGACACTTGAAAGCATGTTTATTCTCAGGTATGAAAGAAATATTCCGCTATGCATTTGCTCATTTTAAAGATATTACTTGGAGTCATTCATGACATATTTCAAAAGACGTTGCATTCGAGTCGTCGAGTTCATAAAGATTATTGTTAAGTCAATTATAGTTAGATATATTATGAAATGGTATGCATGCCGTCAACTTTCAATGTAATGAAAGATTGTCTTTTCAAAAATGAATGCAATGTTTGTAAAATTTATCATATAGAGGTCAAGTACTTCGCGATGTAATCATCTGTTGTGAATCATTTATAATCGATATGGACTTCGTCCGGATGGATTAGGACGGGTCGTTTCACATTAAATCATCCAAAACTCAAAATCAAACACACACTTTTCATGTTCATGCTAGTTACACTAAAACAACGAGATCGAGCATATAAATCATATATTCATGTTAGACTTGAGCCATAGACACTAATTAATAACTTTATAAGTTAAAAACATCAAGAACACAAAATCTAGTGATTTTAGAAAGTTACCCAAATGTAATAAAATCGGTATAGAATCGAAGAGGAAGTTGCAAAGATTACAAAAATGTAATTTGTTTTGCAAAACACTCGCTAGTTCGGATTTGGATGATGATTCTTTGATAATTGGGTGTTGAGAGAAAATGGAGGAAGTAGTAAAGATGAAAGAGGAGTGATGAATGGATGAGGATGGTTTGACCACTTTGACCTAGTCAAAGGTTTGGCCATTTGGAAAGTTTGGTCCTTCAAGTTTCATTCGGGTGCGTGAATTACCTAAACGAGATAATTTAAAACGCGTATCAACGGGAGATGTTATAAACATATAACGGACTTTAAATAAGTAAACGGAAAAAGTAAATGGAAAAAAGGCGGGATGTTACACTATCATTCCGGGACATCCATCGGACATGATAAAACAACATCGAAGTACTAAAGCATCCGCTACAACGGATGGGGTTTGTTAGGCCCAATAGATCTATCTTTAGGATTCGCGTCAATTAGTAGATCAGTTTACTAATTCTTAGGCTACCAAGCAAAAGGGGCATATTCGGCTTCGATCATTCAACCATATAATGTAGTTTCGATCACTTGTGTCTATTTCGTAAAACATTTATAAAAGCGCATGTATTCTCAGTCCCAAAAATATATATTGGAAAAGCATTTAAAAAGGGAGTAATGAAACTCACAATACTATATTTTGTAGTAAAAATACATATGATGAAACTGAACAATGCAGGGTTGGCCTCGAATTCATGAACCTATATCATTTGTATATTTATTAATATGCATAGTTGTAATCGAATAATATATATGTAAATTTATTAGTTATATACTTTTTATATTAATAATATATATGTTTCATATATTTATTTTGTTATATAAAATATTACTTTTCATTATGTTATATGTATTAAATGTATTTTTATATATGTATATATTATTTGTTTGTTAAAAATAGTAATTTTAGTAATACTACGATAAAATGATAATAATCATAAGACTTAATATTAGTAAATAAGGTATTATTGTTAATAATTATATTAATGATATTAATAATGATATTTATAATAATAACTGAAAAATATAAATTTTTTCAGTTAATGATACTTATCATAATGATTTTAGTAATTACATATTAATAACGCTCATTATAATATAAATAATCATACTTATAATGGTAATAATAATAATACTGATCATGATACTTATAATGATAATTGTATTATTATTAATAATAATTATAACACTCGTAATAATACTAATAATAATGTTATCATTCATAAAATGATACAACTATTAATTTTTAACGATAGAAATATTAATGATAATAATAAAAATCATAACCCTAATAATGATATTAATACTATATTGATAATAATAATATTAATGATACTTATTAATACTAATGATAATATGGTCCCTAATATTTATATGTATACTTATGATATTAGTAGTAATAATAATTATAATACTTAATAATAACAATAATCATAACAATAACTATAACAATAACAATAATAATAATGATGATAATAATAATAATAATAATAATAATAATAATAATAATAATAATAATAATAATGGAAATAATAATAATATTAAATTATACCTTTGTAGCATTAAAAAGAATTAAACTGCCCGAGACGGGACTCGAACCCGCGACCTCTCGAAACTAATCAACACCCCATACCATCTGATCTATCTTGCTTTTTCTGAAATTATCATCTCCTTAAATATATTTAAGCCGTTTATTCATTCATCTTCTTTTTCTTTCAATTTCAAAACCTCTTCTCATCATCATTCCCTAATCATCATCATCATCATCATCATCATCTCTTCATATACGCATATCATCATTATCATGTTTCATTATCATCATCATCATCTATATCATTGTAGCATCATCTAACATCCTAACATAATCATATTTCATCATACTATCATTATCAAATCATATCATCATCTAATCGTGTTTATCATCGTCACTGATCATCATAATCATTTTCGTAGTCGAACCCTTATCATTTTCATTCACAAAACCGTATCATCATCATGAATATCAACATAAAATCATCATCTTAACCATATCACCTTATTTGATCATAACTATTATTTTTCTTTGTTACTTAGCCATTAAATTCGCTGTTTAACTTAATTATCATCATTACTACAATCGAACATCATCATCATTTATGGCTTCGAAATAAAAAAAAACAGGCTACGTGGTGTGTGGGTCTATATATCGAATAGCCCAATTTAGAAACTAGAACATGGCAGCCCAATAACACTCCTAATTGAACAAGACCTCAATTAAATGAAACATGCAGTAATTTAAATGGCCCAACAAACTTAATCCAATTTGAAGCCTATTTACAGAATAGTAGTGTAGCTGTACATGCACTCCATTAAAGGAATTCAGTAGTTGATTTTTGTGGAGTAGGTTAAAAGCACGAATAGGAAAAAGGCGGTGGTTCAATCATTATCTCCTTCACGGTTTATTTTAATTATTCAATATCATCAACATCGTTTTGTGGGTTTTTATGTTTGATTGCAGCCGTAAATAACAATATAGCGGCAGTAGGAATCAAGTGCAGAAAAACTAAAAAATATATGTAGCAGCAGTAAACTCGAGCAGTAGAATAGAAGAAACAATATGATTGTTTTAGTTTTTGGTGAGTGATTGAAAACATAAGAGTTACTCACAACAAACCTTCAATACTTGATGGTTTTTGTTATGGATTTGATCCAAAATAAAAGAAACAAACAGGTTGCAGGTTCGAAGCAGGTTGCAGGTGTGGTGGTTTGTGAATCCGAATAGTAAGCAAAAACAATAGTATTGTAGCTGCCATCGATGGTGTTCTTAATCTTCTCATAGTCCTAAGCCTCGTGCCTTCTTACTCTTTGTAACAGTAAGTAATCAGGACAGAATGGGTAATATTACACAAGTGGGTTTCATGAGGTTTCGTTTGGGGTTGAAGTGGGTTATGGTGGTATTTTTAGGGTGATCGAGAAACAGAAATTTATAGTAGCGAACAGTTGATAACAATGAAAGTGGTGAAGTTTTCATGGCGATGATGGTTGTTGTTTTCAAGGGTGGTGGTGTTGTGTTGATGAAAGAGTTATCGGTGGTGGTAGAAGGTTTGTAGGATGACGGGTTCTCCTTTGAACTAAACAGAAAACAACATGAGAAGAAAGGAAGTCATTGGGATGATAATCGTAATAACTCAATCAAAGTGATCGAAGTGGGTGTGTTAAGGTGGTGGTTTATGTGATTCACGAAGAGTAATATATATATATATATATATATATATATATATATATATATATATATATATATATATATATATATATATATATATATATATATATATATATATATATATATATATATATTGGACCAATCCATGGATAAGCACTAAATGGGGCACAAACTGAATAAGTAAAATTTCAAAATTTTTTTTTAAAAAAAAAAACGATCCTTTAATATGCAAATAGAAGAAAACGAAAAAATTTTAAAAAGTTTTTGAACAAAATCATTCGAAAATCGATGATGAATGGTAAACATCGATGATGAATGGTAAAAATTGTTGATGAATGGTAAAATTAACCATTCATCTGGTTAATTTATCATTCATTTTTGTTCGCGATGAATGATAAAATTAATCAATGCTAAAAAAAAGTAGATGAATGGTTAATTTAACCATTCATCTGTTTATGATGAATGATAAAAAAACAGATGAATGGTTAATTTAACAATTCATCTGGTTTTTTTTAGCATTGATTAATTTTATCATTAATCGTAAACAAGATGAATGATAAATTAACTAGATGAATGGTTAATTTTACCATTCATCATTGATTTTTGAAAGATTTTGAACTTTTTTTTTTTGTGAAAAAAATTGATTAGAGGTGCATTTTAATGCAGATTTATAAATGTAAAAAAAAATCAAAAAAAAAATTTTATTTTGCTTATCCGGTTTGTACTCCTTTTAAGCTTATCCATGGATCGTGCCCCTATATATATATATATATATATATATATATATATATATATATATATATATATATATATATATATATATATATATATATATATATATATATATATATATATATATATATATAAATATATATATATATAGTGGACCAATTCATGGATAAGCACTAAATGGGGCACAAACTGGATAAGTAAAATTTCAAATTTTTTTTTTTTTTAAAAATGATCCTTTAATATGCAAATAGAAGAAAATGAAAAAATTTTAAAAAGTTTTTGAACAAAATCGTTCGAAAGTCGATGATTAATGGTAAACATCGATGATGAATGGTAAAAATTGATGATGAATGGTAAAATTAACCATTCATCTGGTTAATTTATCATTCATTTTTGTTCGCGATGAATGATAAAATTAATCAATGCTAAAAAAAAGCAGATGAATGGTTAATTTAACCATTCATCTGTTTATGATGAATGATAAAAAAACAGATGAATGGTTAATTTAACCATTCATCTGGTTTTTTTTAGCATTGATTAATTTTATCATTCATCGCGAACAAAATGAATGATAAATTAACCCGATGAATGGTTAATTTTACCATTCATCATCGATTTTTGAAAGATTTTGAACTTTTTTTTTATGAAAAAAATTGATTAGAGGTGAATTTTAATGCAGATTTATGAATGTAAAAAAAAAATTTAAAAAAAAAATTTATTTTGCTTATCCGGTTTGTACTCCTTTTAAGCTTATCCATGGATTGTGCCCCTATATATATATATATATATATATATATATATATATATATATATATATATATATATATATATATATATATATATATATATATATATATATATATATATATATATATATATATATATATATATATATATATATATATATATAGGGGCACGATCCATGGATAAGCTTAAACATGGATAAGCTTAAAAGGAGTACAAACCGGATAAGCAAAATAAATTTTTTTTTTGAATTTTTTTTTTTACATTCATAAATCTGCATTAAAATTCACCTCTAATCAATTTTTTTCATAAAAAAAAGTTCAAAATCTTTCAAAAATCGATGATGAATGGTAAAATTAACCATTCATCTGGTTAATTTATCATTCATTTTGTTCGTGATTAATGATAAAATTAATCAATGCTATAAAAAACTAGATGAATGGTTAAATTAACCATTCATCTGTTTTTTTATCATTCATCATAAACAGATGAATGGTTAAATTAACCATTCATCTGCTTTTTTTAGCATTGATTAATTTTATCATTCATCGCGAACAAAATGAATGATAAATTAACCAGATGAATGGTTAATTTTACCATTCATCATCGATGTTTACCATTCATCATCGATATTCGAATGATTTTGTTAAAAAACTTTTTAAAATTTTTTCGTTTTCTTCTATTTGCATATTAAAGGATCATTTTTTTTAAAAAAAAAAATTTTGAAATTTTACTTATCCCGTTTGTGCCCCATTTAGTGCTTATCCATGGATTGGTCCGCTATATATATATATATATATATATATATATATATATATATATATATATATATATATATATATATATATATATATATATATATATATATATATATATATATATATATATATATATAGAGAGAGAGAGAGAGAGAGAGAGAGTAAGAGGTTGAGAAGGATGTGAGGGTGATGGTAGAGTCGATGGTTTGTCGAATACAGCAAAGAAATAGAAGGTGGATTGATTGATGATGTTAGAGAAGAAGTGTTGGTTTTTGGTTCTTGGTCTGTTAAACTAAAACATACAGAAAGCTGGAAAAATATGTCTATGCATATGTTTATATATACTATATAGAGTAAGTGGTAGATATATAACAATAAAAAGAAAACAGTAATGTGTTACATAATTCAAGTGTGATTGACAATTAAACTCAGTATCTATAATGTTAGATTCAAGAATTCACTGATGAATTATAAAGGTTTGTTACTTGTTGCTGTCATAAAGTAAAATGATAGATAGGAAATGATTACAGATGGTGATGTGTAACACCATTCAGATATTTATTTGCTTTTATTATATTTAATTTTAATATAATTATATTAATAATAATTAATAATAATATACACCGAATCATAATTCAAGGAGAAACAGTACAGTCGCTTCCTAGTGGAATTGTTATTGTCAACATAATATTTAAGGGTTTATTTCGTGCTCCGTTGTTAATTAATGGCGGATAAAAGTACAAGGAAAAATCACAAATTTTTAGATTAACTATATTTATTTATTTTGGTCATTATGGTATAAAATTCGATCATTAATTTGTTAAATAAAAGTTACATCAATTGTCCCTCTCAATTCTGGGTAAAATATAAAAAGTGTTAAAACTTTAACAAATCGTTCCTAAATACATTTTAATAAGCCTAAAATTTATAGAACTCATTTTCGTTTCACAGTTTATTTTAAAATTACATAAGTTTGAATTTAACTTGCTTAATATCAATCTGAACATCAAATGAGTATTACAATCATTTAATATTTATTTTTAATATACTTTATTTATATATAGAGATATATTTTAAATAATAATTATTATAATATAATATTCTTATTTTATTAATTTTTTTATAACAACAACATATAATACTTCAAATTATATTTTGAATTATTATTTATATATACATACACACACATCTGTTTACAATTAACTATTCGTGAATCGTCGAGAACAGTCGAAGGTCAATGAATTCATTCTAAAATTTTGAGACTCAACTTTACAAACTTTGCTTATCGTGTTGAAATCATATAGAGATTAAGTTTAAATTTGGTCGGAAATTCCTGGGTCGTCATAGTACCTACCCGTTAAAGAAATTTCATCCTGAAATTTGAGTGAGGTCGTCATGGTTAACAATAAAAATGTTTTCATGACGAAAATGAGTTGATAAATAGAGTTTTATCATTATTGAGTAATATAGATAAAATAATTCGATTACTCGGAGAGTGAAGCTATCACAAAATAATGAAATGAGAGATAAAGATTCGTCTTAATTTTTGACATAGTCAGGGTTGAATTCCGGAATTCAAGGGATTTTAAAGAAAATCTTTAAAAACTATAAGATATGATTCTTCGGGATTTAAGAAAATTAGGATCTCTATAATTAAATGCGTTCATATGTCACTATTGCTACGTCTGATATTTCCATTATAAATCTACCTTTTCCGTTCCATTAATTTTCACCACTCTTATACTTCCTTCCTCAATTCATACTTCCAAAAATATCTGTTAATATGCTCCATCATGTTCATATCCTTAATGTTTTTCTAACTAACGCTTCTGTCATTCTTCTTTTTCATCAACCACCAGAGGAATCTGTTTACTTTTACTATTATCTTGGGGTTATAATGTTTTTAATTCTCCCGTGTCTTTATGCTGCTATGCGTATTGATATACACGGTTTGTGATTTCTATGTTTGTGATCGGCTTTATATTTTCCTTTACATTTCAGAGCTCCATGCTTTTGTGTCTTCTTCCCGAATTCAAGTCAAGCGATCAAGACGTCTCGGTTTTGTAGGTATAAAGTTCAGATGAACATGATTAAGATTCCAAGCAGAAATGAAAGGTAATAGCACGATTGGATTTGTTGATTACCAAAAATCACGAAAGATAGAACTATCAAGAATATATTTTCTTGATATTTTCGGAGGTTAGGTAGAATGAAAGAGTTATGTAACATGGCACATGATGAGGGTATGATCTGTGAATCATCACATTCCATTTAGAAACTCAGCATGACTTACTGTAATATAATTACGTTGATCAAGTGTCATTATATTATACTAACTCATACTTCAGTTCCCAACACCACTTCAAAAACATTCATAATTTAAACTCGAAAGTTTATAAAATATAGAAACTAAACAGTTTCCTTTATGATGTAACACTGATATCGCGAAGAGAAACATGATTTCAGATAAGAATAATTATTAAAATATCTTCAGAAATATCGAGAATATTTATAATAAAATATACGATTATATCTTAGAATTTCTAATATCGAAAGATGATGAAGAAGATTTGTCCGTAAAGGTTTAGAGTCAGGAGAAAGGTATTCGATAATGACTTCAGTGGACACTGAATCATTTGGATTCTTTGAAGGCATGTTTAGTCTTTGTGATTTGTCCACAGCCTCCTTCATAGTTTGCATAATCCGCTATTCAGTACCAATTTTTTTTTCGAGCGTTCCCACCTTCCATTCTTTATTATCAAACTTTTGGTCATTTAGACCATCTACAATTTTGTTGTTTCCTCTGCATTTGATGCTACCATATCTGAATTATTGGTTATCGATCCGAGGTGGTTTCAAGAGAATTATGTTTTTAGATGATTAAACGCTGATGGTAATATGGTGGAATATAAAAGGTTCTCCGGTGACAATAAAAGAGCACGCATATATATCAAGGTTATAATAAGGTTGTTTCGAATGAAAAGTCGAAGTTGATTTGCTGGAGCTGTGACAAAATTGGCTAATTAAGATAGGGATTGTAAAATTATTTTTGGTAATAACAACGCCAAAGGAGCTATCATAGATACGTGTTAAACATTTACTCAGGTTCCGAGTGTTTTCAGGTGCATAACTATATGCATCAATCTTTTCTTCTGTAGATGAAGTGCGGTTGGTTCATCCTCTCGATTGAAGTGTTTTCAAGAATCATGAAAGGTTTGAACGCAGATTGTAATCATTAAGATACAAATGAGGTTTAAGATGAACTCAAGTGGAAAACTTGAAGAAATATTTAGTTTCATATGTTATAATTAATATTTTAATTCATTTTAATTGTCCAATATTATTAGTCCACAGTCTATAGTCCACAGTTAACAGTCCAATAATTCATATATAGTTTAATATATAATATTCGAATTAATTAATACGTATCGTGACCCGTGTACATGTCTCAGACTCGATCACAACTCAAAGTATATATATTATTATAGAATCAACCTCAACCCTGTATAGCTAACTCAATCATTACTGCATATAGAGTGTCTATGGTTATTCCAAATAATATATATAGATGCGTCGATTTGATATGTCAAAACATTGTATATGTGTCCCGATATTTAAAATGCGTAAATAACAGTATTTAAATGACGATAAATAAAGTGCGTAAAATAAATAACAGAAATTAAATGACGATAAATAAAATTGCGAGAATATAAATTGCGATAAATAAACTGCGATAAATAAATTGCGATAATAAAATGTAATAAGGAATTAACAGTTAGCTAGGAACAGTTAGCTAGAATTTTGTTAGCGTGGATTCTTAACAAAATTTCTCATAGTTAATTTGTTTGTTTCTAACAAATTTTATTTTGTCCAATGTTTTCTTCATTATGCCACTTGTTGGATTCTAATAGGTCAAAATCCAAATATGAAATTGAATGAAAATGGTTATTCTGCGATGAACGGATACGTATATCGGTGGTTGTAAATAGGATAGTAAATGACTGTTGAATTAGATTTAAAAGAACGAGAGTGTAACTTATTAATGTGAAATCTAAATATTCCTCGGGTATTACCTACACGTTAAAATATTTTCACCATTAACAGTTTGTACAAAAGAATTTTTAATTACAACCTTTATGAAAACATATATACATATATATTTTCTTCAGATGTAATCATGGATTTAATGAGTTAATATGATATTAATCTCATTTGATTTACCGTTAGAACTAGAATACATAATCTCTAAAACATTAGAGATTACATAATCATCATGAAGAACGAAGATGTAGAACGTCATGTAGAACGATGATTATACTCGAGGTACAGAATGAGATGTTGAGGCATGTGATGTTGAAGCTTGGGTTGTTGGTGGTACTGGCATTGATATTGGTGATACTGTTAGTGCCGGTGATGTTGTTGAAGCTGGTACATTTTGCACTATATTTTCCAAGGCTACAACTCGGGCGCGAAGCTCGTTAACTTCTTCTATTATACCAGGATGATTGTCGGTTCGGATGAGCGGATGAATGAGGTTGAGAATCTGAGATAGTATATCATCGTGATGAGATACTCTGGAAATGAGAGAGAAAATGGTGTCTCGAATAGGTTCGCCGGTAAACGCTTCAGGTTCATTGTCAAGAGGTGAATTCAGTTGGTGGAAGGGATCGCCTTCTTCGCGTCTCCATTGATTAAGTTGACTACGAACCCATCAGATGAATTGGAGATGGCTGATTGATTGATTCATTCTGGTGACACCGCTTTCGGAGCTTAGGTGAATATCCATGTCGGAATAGCTGTCGGAATAACTATCGGAATAGCTATCGAAATTTGAGGGACTCGAACTGGTTGAGGGATTCATCTCGTACGATTAGATGAAGGATTTTCGATAAAAAATAGATTATAGGATGTAGATTAGTACCCTGCAATACATAATTTACATATGCATATATAATACTAAAATCCCATAAGTTAAGGAGGAATCTACGGAAGCGGTAAGGTAAAGGTAACAATAACAGATACGCTAAGATATGAATTTATCTATACACTGTCTATGCAATAAAAGCAGTGAGACGTGTCTAGACTTTAAGGATGATAAGCAAATAATTTTCGACACGAAATGATAAGCAAAACTTTTGACATGCAGACACGGTCGAAGTCCAGACCCACTAATGCATCTAAACAACTATCAGTTAGACACACTAATGCAAGACCTGGTTCGCTAATACCACCGCTCTGATACCAACTCTAACGACCCGTCCTAATCCATCTGGACGAATACATTACAATTGATTATATCGCGAGGTACTTGACCTCTATATGATACATTTTACAAACATTGCATTCGTTTTTTTTAAGACAAACTTTCATTACATCGAGAGTTGATGGCATGCATACCATTTCATAATATATTTACCTATAATTGACTTAATAATAATCTTGATGAACTCAACGATTCGAATGCAACGTCTTTTGAAATATGTCATGAATGACTCCAAGTAATATCTCTAAAATGACCAAATGCACAGCGGAAGATTTCTTTTATACCTGAGAATAAACATGCTTTAAAGTGTCAACCAAAAGGTTGGTGAGTTCATTAGTTTATCATAATCATCCATTTCCATCATTTTAATAGACCACAAGATTTTCATTTTCATTTCTCATAAATATACGTCCCATGCATAGAGACAAAAATCATTCATATGGATTGAACACCTGGTAACCGACATTAATAAGATGCATATAAGTATATCCCCTATCATTCCGGGACATTCATCGGACATTATAAAACAACATCGAAGTACTAAAGCATCTGCTACAATGGATGAGGTTTGTTAGGCTCAATAGATCTATCTTTAGGATTCGCGTCAATTAGTAGATCGGTTTACTAATTCTTAGGCTACCAAGCAAAAGGGGCATATTCGGCTTCGATCATTCAACCATATAATGTAGTTTTGATTACTTGTGTCTATTTCGTAAAATATTTATAAAAGCGCATGTATTCTCAGTCCCAAAAATATATATTTCAAAAGCATTTAAAAGGGAGTAATGAAACTCACAATACTGTATTTTGTAGTAAAAATACATATGACGAAACTGAACAATGCAGGGTTGGCCTCGAATTCAAGAACCTATATCATTTGTATATTTATTAATATACATAGTTGTAATAGAATAATATATATGTAAATTTATTAGTTATATACTTTTTATATTAATAATATATATGTTTCATATATTTATTTTGTTATATAAAATATTACTTTTCATTATGTTATATGTATTAAATGTATTTTTATATATGTATATATTATTTGTTTGTTAAAAATAGTAATTTTAGTAATACTACGATAAAAATGATAATAATCATAAGACTTAATATTAGTAAATAAGGTATTATTGTTAATAATTATATTAATGATATTAATAATGATATTTATAATAATAACTGTAAAATATAAATTTTTTCGGTTAATGATACTTATCATAATGATTTTAGTAATTAAATATTAATAACACTCATTATAATATAAATAATCATACTTATAATGGTAATAATAATAATACTGATCATGATACTTATAATGATAATTGTATTACTAATAATAATTATAATACTCATAATAATACTAATAATAATGTTATCATTCATAAAATGATACAACTATTAATTTTTAACGATAGAAATATTAATGATAAAAATAAAAATCATAACCCTAATAATGATATTGATGTTTCGCGAGGTGTATATAAAATACTATTAAATTTTACAAGGAAATACTATTAAATACGATACAATTTTACACAAGATATTTATTTATTTATAGAATGGATATACTTAAACCTTGCTACAACACTTATAGGCAGTGTACCTAATCGTACAGTAGTGTAGTTTTTAGTAAGTCCGGTTCGTTCCACAGGGAAAATCTTTAAACAAAGCTTAACGCTATATTAGTTTACTTTTATAAAAATACAAATATATATACAAGTAATATTATTATTATAAAGGGGGTTTTTACCGTTTAATGACCAGTTTGTCGATTTTAAAACTTTAGTCGCAGTTAAAACCAAATGTAAAATATTAAAAATAAATACAAGACTTAAATTAAAGCGTAAAGTAAATAACGATAATGAAATTGCGAATAATAAAAGTGCGATAAAATAAACTTGCGATAATTAAAAAGTACGATAATTAAAAGTGCAATTAAATACAATAACAATAAATAAAAATGCGATAATTAGAAGAGCAATTAAATATAAAATAAAGGAAATTAAATATGAAATAAAAGAATTATGCTTATTTAAACTTCCGTAATCATGATGTTTGACGTGTTGATTTTTAGTTTATTCCCATGGGTTAATTGTCCTTTGTCTTGGATTATTTAATATGTCCGTCTGGTTTTTGTCCATAACAGTCCATCAGTCATAAATATAAAGTGCGAGTATCCTCGTCAAATTATCCTTATACCCGAAGTTAAATATTCCAACTAATTGGGGACTTAAACTGTAACAAGATTTTAATACTTTGTTTAATAATTACACCAGGATGTCGACTGAGTGTAACCCAAGGTTTTAATATTTTGTTATCAATTATACCAAGTGTCCTTGTACATAATTTCACCCCTGTTTTAATTATTCTAGTGGCTATTAATCCATTCCCGTGTCTGGTTAAATGAACGATTATTCGTACATATAAATACCCCGCCCATCGTGTCCGATCGAGTGTATATGGTAATTTATAGGGACGCCCAATTGTAAATCTTTATATTAACATTAACAAACTATCATTTAGTTAAACAAATATAAAGCCCATTAATAGCCCATAGTCTAATTTCCACAAGTGTCGTTCTTTTATCCAAACCCCAATTATGGTACAAAGCCCAATTACCCAATTTTAGTAATTAGCCCAACATCATGATTACTTCGGATTAAATAAGCATAATAATAACTTAGCTACGAGACATTAAATTAAAAAGGTTGAACATAACTTACAATGATTAAAAATAGCGTAGCGTTACACGGACAGAATTTTGACTTACACCCTTACAACATTCGCTAACATACCCTTATTATTAGGATTAAAATTAAAATTAAAATTAAAATTAAAATATAAATATAAATATTTACGTATAGATATAGAGAGGATGGATATATGTTGGTTTTTGCGATCAGAATTCGTTTGCTTTTATAGGGAGTTTTAGAATTTGGGGCTCCGCGACTCGCGGCCCTTTTTGCCTTCAAACTCCGCGAGTCGCGGAGTTTGTAAATACAGCTCACTCCATTTTGGCTCTTTGTTTACCGATGGTTTATTATATAAATATAATATATATATAATTTATATAATTAATTATATATTATATTATATTTATATACATAGTTAACTTGTAATTTTTAGTCCGTTGCGTCGAGCGTTGAGAGTTGACTCTGGTCCCGGTTCCGGATTTTCGAACGTCCTTGCGTACAATTTAATATCTTGTACTTTGCGTTTTGAATCTTGTACTCTTGTAATTTCGAGACGTTTCTTACCAATAATTGGAACCTCTTTGATTGTCTTTTGTACTTTTGAGCTTTTTGGTCGTTTGCGTCTTCAATTCGTCGAATCTGTCTTTTGTCTTCACCTTTTATTATTTAAACGAATATCACTTGTAAATAGAACAATTGCAACTAAAAGCTTGTCTTTCTTGAGGAATAATGCTATGAAATATATGTTCATTTTTAGCATTATCAAATATTCCCACACTTAAGCGTTGCTTGTCCTCAAGCAATATCGTCTTGAAATACTAGAATCACTTCTTTATTCTTCACACTTTGTACATCAGTGATTTCTATACGGCGGTATAAACAATGGTAGTAACGATATGGTTTACAGTCCCACATGACTATAAAAATTTAGATCCATTAAGGAAATTGGATCTTTATGAAAACATTTGATCTTTTGAAAATTAAATCTAGTTTTTACCCTAGATAAGTTTTCCGGAATAACCCTTTACCGGTTTTTGCAAAATATTTTTGTGGGTTTGGTGGGTTTCAGATTTGAAAATTTTAGCTCAAAACTTATGGTTTTGTGTCACCCACTTGCTAACCTTGTATTTGGAAAGCAACACGTCCAGTTTACTTGTCCCGTATATTACCTTTCGGTAAACTACCGTCCGGTTGTAAAGGAAAGCGTTGAACAAGCAACTGTTAAGGCAATGTCCCCTGACATGCTTTTAATTATGGTCTATAACGTGTCGGATGCAATTACTATCCTTGGTAGGAGCAATAGTAAAGCTCACCCTTATGATTTTTCGGTCTGGCACAAGGTCCTGTCTTTGACCACTATGCAACCACCGTTCTTACGGTTGACACCCGATTTAGTTCAGGTGACCTAATGAATTCCAGGTGAATTCCTAGGTTTTACGTTCAATGGTAATGAACGCATTGAAAATAGGGTTTTCAGAAAACAAATCGGTTTGTAATTTTGATCAAAATATTTTCTCGTTCAAGCTCGAGTTTAGATATCATTGAATTCCATGAGTTTGTAATTCTCAATCTTTAAGGTCAACCTCAAGGATTGAGTAATATCAGGCTTAAAAGCTGATTTTTGATCTTTTAAGGAGATTATCCTTTCTGGGGATCTGATTCATTAGTCTTATCCAGCTAATTTGCATGGTGCCCCCCATTTTACGAGATAAATCCTTCTCATGGTTAGGATAAATCTGACCACTTGGCGACCCTGTTTAATGCTGAGGTCCGTGGATTTTCTGCTAATTTTAGTGATGACTTTTCTAGATTTTTCGTCAACCTACAGCTGGTCTGGACGACAACTTCCTGACTTAAATCAAGAAGCGCGTTTTTTTTCGGAAGACTTTACTTCCTTTTAATGATGGAATTGATTCATCGTGTAGATCCATCTCTTCTTTTCTTTCATCGGGTAAAACAGTTTAGTTTAGTCCAAAGCAAAAGTATTTTTAGTTATTTGTTACAGATATATGTGACATATGTTTAAGATAACTTGGTAAATTTTCCCACACTTGGCTTTTATTTTCCTTTTTATTGTCCTCTATTCCATTTTAAATGAATTTTAACATTTTGGTTTGTTTCTCAATTTATGTCCTTTTCGAGGTTACAATAATTTCGGTGTTAAAACCTAGTTTTATCGTTCATAAATATGTATAAACATGATTTTGAGTTCATTTAATTGAAAATTTTGAAAAATTTTACTAGAATTGGGTAGTCAGTATATAAGACTAGGGCTGTTCTTTATTATCAGAGAGCACTAGATTCTAATACAACTACTGCTTTACTAGTATTTTTAATGGTAACCCAGTGTTTAAGATAAAAATTTTAAAATCCGAAAGAATTTAACTCCTTCCCACACTTAAGATCTTGCAATGCCCTCATTTGCAAGAAATCAGTAACAATTTAAATTATTGAGGGTGATTTGTGTGAAAATTATTAAATTTTACCAAAGTTTCCAAATATATTGGCGTTTGTTTGCTGAATGATAAATGGTGCACATCATTTGTTCATTCCGTCTTGTTGTTATTTCACATATATTTTGCATCTTGTCGTCAAAATTAGTTGCTTTTGCTGAACTTAATGCCAGTCTTTGAAAATGCGTTGTTTTACCCTGTTGTGTACATAAGATAAACTGCAAACATATATACATATTTTTGAAGTTTGGTATATTACCCCACATTCAAAAATTATTAAAATCTAAGAATAAAAGTTAGAAAATTATAAAAACTATTACAATATTAACATAAGTATTAAACGTATCAACATTACAAATTACAAAATAAATAAAACTAAGTAGACTAGGGATGATACTGATACCAATAGGGGTTCCATGCATAACAATAGGTGCTATAGAATGCTTCGGATGGGTTATACGTAGGATACGGTGGTTGCATCTCTATAGACCAGGGAGGGAATATGGGTTTTGGAGTATGAATATAGTTTCTACCTATATGTTGGCAATGAGCTATGATTTGGTTTTGATGAACTTGCCAATCTTCAAATGCTCTCTGTCTAGCATTTTCGTACTCCTGTGAAGCTATAAACCTTTGCATTTCTTGCATTTCATTCCCCCCTCCTACATTACCTTGCTGTTGGTTTCTCTCAACCTGTGGATGTCTACCATGGTATTGTACTGCGGCGTTATTTCGCCTCTTCAAAACTTTCGCACCATGGTATACATTTAAACCTATTGTATCGCGGGGTTCTGGTTCTTCGACTAATAATCCCCCCCGACTTATATCCACACCGAGATATTCAGCAATCAAAGTAATAAAAATACCACCTCCTATTATGCTATGCGGTCTCATCCCCCTAACCATAGCTGATAAATAATAACCCACACAATAAGGTATACTTACAGCGCTTTGTGGGTCTCGAATACACATATGGTAAAACAAATCCTGTTCATTTACCTTTTCCTTGTTCTTACCTCTTTGTGTAATCGAATTAGCTAAAAACCTATTAATCACTCTTAATTCAGCTCTATCTATATCTAAATAAGAGTAATTTCCCCCTTTGAATCGGTGATGGCTTGTCATTTGACTCCATACACCATGTGTATCAAAATTTTCATCTATCTTTCTACCATTTAGTATCAACTCTCTACAATCGGCAGATGCTAACTCCTCAGGCATATATATACGTAAAGCCTGAGCCATGTCTAGTAAAGACATGTGGCGCATCGAACCTCCAAACAAAAATCTAATAAAAGATCGATCGGTTAAACTAGCTACCCGATCATTTAATTCTATACTACACAACAATTCTTCACACCATACTTTATATACAGGTCTACGCATGGTGAATAAACGTACCCAGTCGTTAAAAGTAGAATTACCATACCTCTGTGCAAGTAATTCCCTAATTGGCCCGGCCAATTCTACAGCTTCTAATGGTCCCCATTCTATGACCCTCGGTACCTCAACAACTTTAGAATGAAGAGTATGCAAACCCCTTTGGTATTTTGGATAATCTATCCAAAGTCTGTCAAATCTCAGGTTCGGGTGCAAATCTTCCAAGTGCATATCAGAAAATGTCATGACTGGATGAGGTATATCTTGCTTGTAGTAGTTATCCACCTCCTGTTGTTCCGCATTCTCAGCAGGAGCATTGCGAGCTTGGGATGAAGATTCACCCCTTTCAGTCTGCAAAACACATTAAACACAATTTTTGTGCATCCAAATATGCATTAGTGTCAGCAAAATCATCAATCAAAATAATTACAATGACATGATCAATTTATATAAAACTTAAACTCATTTTCATATTTTCATCAAATCTACACTTTTTCAAATAAGCAAATACGAAAATGTTCGCCAAATTCATAAGCATTCAACTCAAATAACATGTCAAAATAATCATTACTAGCAATTAAATAAGTTTCAAATGGCATTATCTTTCAAAAATCAAGTTCATGAATTTTAGACTTGAAAAAGTCCACTTTAATTCTCAAAATCATGTTTAGGCTCAAAGTTTGGATCATTTAACTACCTAAACATGTTACACTACTTAATTTAGCAACAATTCATGACAAAAATCTGTCATAACCTGTTTATATCAAAAAGCCCCAAATTGCTCAAGAACACAAACCCTAGATTACTCAAAATTTGAAGTTTAAGGCTTCTAATCATGTTAAATAGCATCTATCTAGGTTATACAAGCATAATACATAAACAATTTAAGCATAATTACACTAAAAAGCATCAAAATCAAATTGGGGAAAAAATTGCTCAAGAATACTAATTTTCGGATTAAATGGTGTTTAGGTGTAGAAATTTACCGTTTTTCTTGAGTAATTCCTTGATAGCATCCTTCTCAACATGATTTTAGTAAAAGATTTGATGATTAACGGTTAAAAATTGTAATTTTGGGGGTGTTTTTGCGAGTTTTTTTGGAGTATTTTCGCAGTATTTTTCGTGTGTGGTGTGCAACTGAGCTGTTCTTGCGTTTTATTTTTTTTTCTGTAATTCGGTCCCTCCGCGACTCGCGGTGTTTGGACCTTCAAACTCCGCGACTCGCGGAGTTTTTTTTTTTTTTAACATCTTATACTAATTAAAACAATTAAGTAATTAATTTTAAAATTTTGTTTCCCTTGTTATTTAGGACGAGGTCGTTTCGGATCGATGTCCTAGTCCGTCCTTCGACAAAATTTTAAAATTTGTCTTTTTGTAGCGATTGTTTTAAAAGCTAAGATTTTTGGGTTTTTTAATGTTTTTGGCATACTTTAATTCAATAAGATTAAAAATAATGATAATAAAAGTTCTAGTCCCTCCCTCGGGTAAAGCAATTTCGGTTTAAAGACCTAGTCTTCAACTTACGACGAATTTTAAAAATCATATTTTTAACTTAATGAGATAAAGTAAATTTTTGTTTTTAAATTCACACAACTTAAATATAAAATTCAAAATTAATATTAAAAATTCACACCAAACTTACAATTTAAAATGCATAAAATTAAAATTCATATTTTAAAAATTAAAAATTCACACCAAACTTAATTTAAAAATTCTTATTATAAATTCACACCAAACTTATATTAATTTTTCAAATATTTACAATTTTAAATATATTGATTTTACAAAGTTTACAATATTAATTTAAGATTTATATATTAATTTTAAAAACATGGTAAAAATAAAATTAAAAATCTTTTTGGCTTTTTATCCCACTTTAATCAATCAAATATTATCAAAAATATGTACCCCTCTTTTCGGTAAAGTAATTTCGGTTCCATGACCTAATTTAACTCATGACGAATTTTTGAAATATTTTGGGTTGATTGATTAAAGATATTTATACCTTAAGAATAAACGTTAAATTTCGCAGTGATGTAATAAATTTTTGAATGATATCAATAATTTCGGTCGCCAAACCTAATTTTATTCAATACCAATTTAATACTTTATAGCGAACGAATTAGCGTTTATTATCAAAAGGTTAAAAATAAAAACAAAAAAAAATAAAAACTGTACAGACTTACCTGTGATATAGTATTCTTAGTTATATGATCTATCCCATTCATAAGATAGTCGGTTTATTTGGTTTTCCATGGCTACATAGGCGTAACCTCGAGCATTCAGTGTCTTTTCTTCTAAACATATGAACGGTCCGTCTCTGCATAAAGTAACAAATTCGGTATTTGAATAGGTTTGATTATTTGAACATTTACCTCCATGTGACCATTTTCCGCATTTGTGACATCTTTCTAGGTGTCGTGCTCTTCTTTTTGCTGTGGATTTTGATTTTCCTTTACCAAATTGTAACTTATTATCTTCGCATCTGGATTCTTTTCTAACTCCGTCCAATCTTTCTCTGATTACTGATACTATTTCACTCGCAAGTGTGTCATTATTACGTTTAGTGATCAAAGCGTGTAGCATTAGACCATGGTTTAGTTCACAGGCAGTCTTCATTTCCTAAAAAAATAAAAATTCAGAATGGGGGGAGAAGACTAGTTCTTTAGGGTCTGCTAGGGAAAGACCATTCGGGTTCCATTTTCGAGAACTACACGAAAACAGACAATCTAACTCTAACAGAAATACATATTATCCTTTAAAGAATTGATTCTCCCCACACTTAGTTAGCTGTGATGTCGAAATTGTGATTAACTTCGTTGTCAACTTCCATCGGACTATTTATGTAGTGTTTAACTCTGTGACCATTAACTTTAAATTCAATCCCATTTGAATTTATTAATTCTATCGTTCCGTATGGGAAAACTCTTTTGACTATTAATGGTCCAGACCATCTTGATTTCAATTTTCCAGGAAATAGCTTGAATCGTGAATTGAAAAGAAGAACTCTGTCTCCTTCTTTAAATTCTTTTGAACTTCTGATTCTTTTATCATGCCATTTCTTCGTTCTTTCTTTATAGATTAACGAATTTTCGTATGCTTCATGTCTTAATTCTTCTAATTTGTTTAGTTGACTTAATCGTAGACGTCCGGCTTCATGTAAATCAAGATTACATGTCTTCAAAGCCCAAAATCCTTTGTGTTCAATTTCTACTGGAAGATGACATGCTTTTCCATAAACAAGTCTAAAAGGTGTGGTTCCAATTGGAGTTTTGTAGGCTGTTCTAAAAGCCCAGAGTGCATCCTCTAATTTAATGGACCATTCCTTCGGATTTGATCCTACGGTTTTCTCTAGAATACGTTTTAAAGCTCGGTTGGTATTTTCAACTTGTCCACTTGTTTGTGGATGATATGCGGTTGAGATTTTATGAGTTACTCCATATCTTTTAAGAACTTTCTCAAGTTGATTATTACAAAAATGAGTACCCCGATCACTTATTAAAGCTTTCGGTGTTCCAAACCTTGCAAAAAGACGTTTTAAAAAGTTGATTACAACTCGTGCATCGTTAGTTGGGAGAGCTTGTGCTTCCGCCCATTTAGATACATAATCAATGGCTACGAGAATATATAGATTATTATGAGATTTTGGAAATGGACCCATAAAGTCAATACCCCAAATGTCAAATACTTCACATACTTGGATGACATTTTGTGGCATTTCATCACGTTGACTTATTTTTCCGGCCCTTTGACAAGCATCACAGGATTTGCAAAGAAGGTGTGCGTCTTTGTAAATTGTAGGCCAATAGAATCCAGCATCATAAACTTTTCTTGCTGTTAGTTGAGGCCCATAATGCCCTCCTGTTGGTCCTGTGTGACAATGGTTTAATATTTTACTAGCTTCATCTCCAAATACACATCGGCGTATTATTCCATCGGGACAACTTTTAAACAAATGTGGATCTTCCCAAAAATAGTGTTTTATATCACTGAAGAATTTCTTTCGTCTTTGGTACGATAATCCTTTTTCAAGGAATCCACAAACTAAGTAGTTTGCATAGTCTGCAAACCATGGAATTTCTTTATAATCTATCTTCAATAGATATTCATCAGGAAAGTTGTCTTGTATGGCCGATTCATTTAGAACTTCTAATTCAGGATTTTCATGACGAGAAAGATGATCAGCGGCGAGATTTTCTGCTCCTCTTTTATCTCGGATTTCAATATCAAACTCTTGTAAGAGTAAGATCCAACGGATTAATCTTGGTTTAGCATCTTGTTTCGAAAATAGGTATCTAAGAGCAGAATGGTCGGTATAGACCACCGTTTTTGCTAGAACGAGATATGATCGAAATTTGTCAAAAGCAAAGACAATAGCAAGGAGTTCTTTTTCAGTAGTTGTATAGTTCGTTTGTGCTCCTTGTAACGTCTTACTAGCATAATATATAGGTTGAAATCGTTTTTCAATCCTTTGTCCTAAAACGGCTCCCATTGCATAATCACTTGCATCGCACATTAGTTCAAATGGTAGATTCCAATTTGGTGTTATCATGATCGGCGCATTAGTGAGTTTCTCTTTAAGAATATTAAAAGATTTGATACACTCATCGGAAAAGATGAATGGAGAATCCTTTTCTAGGAGTTTATTCATAGGAGTGGCAATTTTAGAAAAATCTTTTATGAAACGTCGGTAAAAACCGGCATGCCCTAGAAAACTCCTAACTCCTCTAACATTGGTGGGATGTGGAAGTTTAGCAATTACATCTACTTTAGCTCTATCCACTTCAATTCCTTCTTTTGAAATTTTATGACCAAGAACGATGCCTTCTTTAACCATGAAATGGCATCTCTCCCAATTAAGTACTAGATTTGATTGTTCGCATCTAATAAGCATTCGTTCCAGATTAACTAGACATGATTCAAATGTATCACCGAAGACTGAAAAGTCATCCATGAAAACTTCCATGCATTCTTCTATCATGTCATGAAAAATCGCCATCATACACCTTTGAAAGGTTGCAGGGGCGTTACAAAGTCCAAATGGCATGCGTTTGTAAGCAAAAGTACCATAAGGGCACGTGAATGTGGTTTTCTCTTGATCTTCGGGTGCTATTGGAATTTGAAAATATCCGGAAAATCCATCTAGAAAACAATAGTAACTATTTCCGGCTAATCTTTCCAACATTTGATCTATGAAAGGTAAGGGAAAGTGATCTTTTCTGGTGGCGTCATTTAATTTTCTATAATCAATACACACACGCCATCCTGTTACAGTCCTAGTAGGAATAAGCTCATTTTTCTCATTTGTAATGACAGTCATGCCACCCTTCTTAGGCACGCATTGAACAGGGCTTACCCATGGACTATCCGAAATTGGATAAATTAAACCTGCATCTAGCAGTTTAATAATCTCTTTCTTAACTACATCTTGCATATTAGGATTTAGTCTTCGTTGGCGTTGCACATACGTTTTATGACCTTCTTCCATAAGGATTTTATGTGTGCAATACGAAGGACTTATTCCTTTAATATCATGAATCTTCCATGCAATGGATGGTTTATGGGCTTTCAACACAGAAATGAGTTGTGATTTCTCATTTTCAGTAAGAGAAGACGATATTATTACAGGTAATTCAGATTCACCATGTAAATAAGCATATTCCAAATGGTTTGGAAGTGGCTTTAACTCTAATTTCGGTGGTTCTTCTATCGATGATTTGTATCGATATCTGTCTTCTTCTTTTAGCATTTGAATTTCTTCTGTTGTTGGTTCATATCCATTAGCTATAAGTGTAGCTAACATTTTAGCTTCATCAATTGGTTCATTACCTTCTCCTAAAGAACATTCTCCTGTTCCTTGTAATTCTGGAAATTCTTCTAACAATTCTGCATGTGCATCTATAGTTTGAATATAATAACATGTATCATCTGCAGATTGTGGTTGTTGCATTGCTCTATCAACTGAAAAGGTAACACTCTCGTCCTCTATACTTAGGGTCAGTTTCTTACCGAACACGTCTATCATTGCTTTAGCCGTGTTTAAGAATGGTCTTCCTAATATGAGAGGAACTTGAGAATCTTCTTCCATGTCCAGAACAACAAAATCTACTGGAAATACTAAAGTACCAACTTTAACTAGCATGTTCTCCATTATCCCTCTAGGATATTTTATTGATCTATCGGCTAGTTGTATGCTTATTCTGGTTGGTTTCAATTCTCCAAGGTCTAGTTTAGCGTATAGTGAATACGGCATTAGATTTATACTAGCACCTAAATCTGCTAATGCTTCTATTGAACTAAGACTACCCAGAAAACATGGAATCGTGAAACTTCCTGGATCAGATAGTTTTTCTGGTATCTTATTCAACAGCACTGCTGAACAATTAGCATTCATGGTAACAGCCGAGAGTTCTTCCATTTTCTTTCTATTCGTGATCAGATCTTTCAAGAATTTAGCGTATCTAGGCATTCCTGAAATTACATCAATGAAAGGAAGAATTACATTTATCTGTTTAAACATATCCAAGAATTTGGATTGCTCGGCTTCAAGTTTCTCTTTCTTCATTTTACTCGGGTAAGGAAGTGGTGGTTGGTATGGTTTAACATAAGGTTTAGCCTTAACTGTGTTATCTTCATTAACCTTTTCAACTACCGGTTCTTTTTCCTTATCTTGATCAGGTTGTGGTTCTTGTGGAGTAGGAATAGCTTCATCAGAAGTTACAAGTATTTCAGGTGGTTTAAGTGTTGTACCACTTCTTGTGGTAATGGCTTTAGCTGTTTCATTCCGGGGGTTAGCATTTGTATCACTAGGTAGACTTCCCGGTTTTCTTTCACCTATTAACCTTGCTAGGTTACTTACTTCTTGTTCCAGATTTTGAATAGAAGCTTGTTAATTTCTAAATGCTTGAGCATTTTGTTCATTGGTTTGTTTTTGAGATGTGAAAAACTGCGTTTGAGTTTCAACTAGCTTCGTCATCATATCTTCTAAATTCGGCTTTTTATCATCGGTTTGTTTTGGTGGTTTGTTTTGAAAATTAGGTCTTTGCTGATTGTAATTATTATTGGATACTTGTTGATTGCTAGGACCTTGTTGGTTGTTGTATGGAATATTTCGGTTATAATTCTGGTTTTGTTTGTAACTCGGTCTTGGCGGTTGATAATTATTCTGATAATTATTTCCAGGCCTTTGGTTTATGTATGAAATATTCTCTCTTTGTTCCATTGTTAATTCAATACTGAGACAATCTTTTGTCAAATGTGGTCCTCCACACTGCTCACAACTAATTCATATTGAGTGAATATCTTTAGTCATCTTTTCCATTCGTCTCTCAACAGCATCTATCTTTGCGGAAATGGAATCTAAGTCATGGCTAGAATCGGCTCTAGCTGCTTTAGATGATCTAACGATATCTTTTTCTTGGTGCCACTCATGTGAGTGGGAAGCAGTGTTATCAATAATTTTGTAAGCATCAGTTTCAGTTTTCTTCATAATAGAACCACCAGCTGCTATATCTATGTCTTTCCTTGTAGTGATGTCTCATCCTTGGTAGAATATTTGTACTATTTGACAGGTGTCTAAACCATGTTGTGGACATCCTCTTAATAACTTTCCAAATCTTGTCCACGCCTCATATAGAGTTTCATTTGGTTTATGTGTGAACGTAACAATTTCTGCTTGAAGTCTTACGGCTTTAGATGCCGGAAAGAATTGTTTAAGAAATTTTTCAACTAAAACATCCCATGTATCAATCGCCCCTTCAGGTAACGATTCCAACCAATCTTTGGCTTCTCCCTTTAAAGTCCAGGGAAATAACATGAGATATATCTGTTCATCCTCCACTTCTCTTATTTTAAATATAGTGCAGATCCTATTAAAGGTACGAAGATGTTCATTTGGATCTTCCTTCGGCGCACCACTAAATTGGCATTGATTAGTCACCATGTGTAGAATTTGTCCTTTGATTTCATAATCTGGCGCATTAATGTCTGGATGAGTAATTGCGTGACCTTGGCCAGTGCGTTTAGCTCTCATTCGGTTTTCCATACTTAAAGGTTCCAGATTCTCCATAATTGAATTTGTTGAATCGGAATTACTAGAGGATTCTGATTTAATGGTTCGTTCCTCAACAATCTCTGTTTGAATGATTGGTGGTTCCGGAGGAAAATTTAATGGTTCAGGATCTACGAATTGTCCCTGAATATTCTCCGGATTCTCAATTGTGAGGTCGGGTTCAAAAAATGGATTATCGGAAATTTGAACTAGAGTACTTGGTCGACTGGATGACGATTCTAAAGAAAAATCAACGGCAGTAATATTTGCTAAATGTCTTGATCTAGTTACAGGTGGTGAACGTACAAAAGGTGGTGAACGTCTTGCTCGGTGCATTCACTGAATATCCTATTAGTTTTTAAAAGGAAAGAAAAATTATAATAAGTCATCCAATCAATAGACTTTTCTGATTTTGCCCATGTTTCGAATAGCCAAAAGATGCAGCAGAGGGGCAGGATTCGTTTGGTCTCAATATAATTGAGGACTGTTTGGCTCCAATAATCCGGTCCACGTACAAATCCAACTATTACTACGAACCACAAAATTTTGATGTCTATCAATTTAACCACTTAAAATAAATTTTCGTAATTTTAAGAAATTTAGATAAGAAGTAGAATAAAAATCTATGTCCTAAAACTAGAATAGCGAGAAATAAGAAAGAAAAAGAGTTCGTCGAAAAAGGTCGAAAAAGAAAAATGGTTGAAAAATAAAAGGTGACGGAAAAATAAAAGAAACTTATAACACTTAAAAACACTTGACTAACCTAACCTTATTACTACAACTAACTTAAAATTATAATCACAAATTGAGATTACTAATTGGAATGATAAATGATACATAGGTAAAAGTCGTCTAAAAATATTAAAGCTTACATGAAAAACTAAATTCTAAATGGAAATAACTTAAAAAGAAACTAAAACTTAAAAAGGCGTCGTAAAATTCTAAAGTACCTAAATCTTAGTCTAAAGAAAAAGCACTTAAGGAATTCTACGGCAAAGCCTAAAAATCTAGAAGTAAAAATAACTATGGCAAAAACTAAGTTTAAAACTAAATATGATACTATTAATTTTTAGCAGGAAATTAAAAAAAATATTACGCTAAAACGATTAAAAAGGGACAAAATATAAAAATATACAAAAAGTTGTAAAAAATACAATTTTTATAAAAATATTATTTTTATATTATTTATTTATTAAAACTATTAATTTTATATTTTATTTAAACTAATTTAACTAAATAAAACAAATTAAATAAAAAGAAACTTTAAAATAAAACTAATTACAATAATAATAATTAATTAGGGTTAATAATAATAATAATTAATAATTACTCCGTAATTAATGCTGATTAGGGTTCCTGTGTGGCGTGTCAGATTTTCTCCGCGAGTTGCGGTATTCCAAGTAGCAAGCCCCGCGAGACGCGGGGTTCCAAAATTCAACTCTGGTACAGTTTTAAATTTGACGTTTTTTTTATATGTTTTAAATAAAAACAAAATACTTAAATAAAACTTATATATAAAAATAAAGAAACTTTATAAAACTTAAATATTTAACAAAATCTTAAAAATACTTATATTTTTGTTTTTCTTTTTATATTTTTGAATAATTAAAAACGTATTTTTATAAAAACGAATTTTAATAAAAGTAAACTAAAAATCTTTTTTTTTATATTAGCGTTGCGCTTCCGGCTTTTAAGTGATTTCCCGGCAGCGGCGCCAAAAATAACTTGATGTTTCGCGAGGTGTATATAAAATACTATTAAATTTTATAAGGAAATACTATTAAATACGATACAATTTTACACAAGATATTTATTTATTTATAGAATGGATATACTTAAACCTTGCTACAACACTTATAGGCAGTGTACCTAATCGTACAGTAGTGTAGTTTTTAGTAAGTCCGGTTCGTTCCACAGGGAAAATCTTTAAACAAAGCTTAACGCTATATTAGTTTACTTTTATAAAAATACAAATATATATACAAGTAATATTATTATTATAAAGGAGGGTTTTTACCGTTTAATGACCGATTTGTCGATTTTAAAACTTTAGTTGCAGTTAAAACCAAATGTAAAATATTAAAAATAAATACAAGACTTAAATTAAAGCGTAAAGTAAATAACGATAATGAAATTGCGAATAATAAAAGTGCGATAAAATAAACTTACGATAATTAAAAAGTACGATAATTAAAAGTGCAATTAAATACAATAACAATAAATAAAAATGCGATAATTAGAAGTGCAACTAAATATAAAATAAAGGAAATTAAATATGAAATAAAAGAATTATGCTTATTTAAACTTCCGTAATCATGATGTTTGACGTGTTGATTTTTAGTTTATTCCCATGAGTTAATTGTCCTTTGTCCTGGATTATTTAATATGTCCGTCTGGTTTTTGTCCATAACAGTCCATCAGTCATAAATATAAAGTGCGAGTATCCTCGTCAAATTATCCTTATACCCGAAGTTAAATATTCCAACTAATTGGGGACTTAAACTGTAACAAGATTTTAATACTTTGTTTAATAATTACACCAGGATGTCGACTGAGTGTAACCCAAGGTTTTAATATTTTGTTATCAATTATACCAAGTGTCCTTGTACATAATTTCACCCCTGTTTTAATTATTCTAGTGGCTATTAATCCATTCCCGTGTCCGGTTAAATGAACGATTATTCGTACATATAAATACCCCGCCCATCGTGTCCGATCGAGTGTATATGGTAATTTATAGGGACGCCCAATTATAAATCTTTATATTAACATTAACAAACTATCATTTAGTTAAACAAATATAAAGCCCATTAATAGCCCATAGTCTAATTTCCACAAGTGTCGTTCTTTTATCCAAACCCCAATTATGGTACAAAGCCCAATTACTCAATTTTAGTAATTAGCCCAACATCATGATTACTTCGGATTAAATAAGCATAATAATAACTTAGCTACGAGACATTAAATTAAAAAGGTTGAACATAACTTACAATGATTAAAAATAGCGTAGCGTTACACGGACAGAATTTCGACTTACACCCTTACAACATTCGCTAACATACCCTTATTATTAGGATTAAAATTAAAATTAAAATTAAAATTAAAATATAAATATAAATATTTACGTATAGATATAGAGAGGATGGATATATGTTGGTTTTTGCGATCAGAATTCGTTTGCTTTTATAGGGAGTTTCAGAATTTGGGGCTCCGCGACTCGCGACCCTTTTTGCCTTCAAACTCCGCGAGTCGCGGAGTTTGTAAATACAGCTCACTCCATTTTGGCTCTTTGTTTACCGACGGTTTATTATATAAATATAATATATATATAATTTATATAATTAATTATATATTATATTATATTTATATACATAGTTAACATGTAATTTTTAGTCCGTTGCGTCGAGCGTTGAGAGTTGACTCTGGTCCCAGTTTCAGATTTTCGAACGTCCTTGCGTACAATTTAATATCTTGTACTTTGCGTTTTGAATCTTGTACTCTTGTAATTTCGAGACGTTTCTTACCAATAATTGGAACCTCTTTGATTGTCTTTTGTACTTTTGAGCTTTTTGGTCGTTTGCGTCTTCAATTCGTCGAATCTGTCTTTTGTCTTCACCTTTTATTATTTAAACGAATATCACTTGTAAATAGAACAATTGCAACTAAAAGCTTGTCTTTCTTGAGGAATAATGCTATGAAATATATGTTCGTTTTTAGCATTATCAGATATTAATACTATATTGATAATAATAATAATATTAATGATACTTATTAATACTAATTATAATATGGTCCCTAATGTTTATATATATACTTATGATATTAGAAGTAATAATAATTATAATACTTAATAATAACAATAATCATAACAATAACTATAACTATAACAATAATAATAATAATAATAATGATAATAATAATAATAATAATAATAATAATAATAATAATAATAATAATAATAATAATAATAATAATGGAAATAATAATAATATTAAATTATACCTTTGTAGCATTAAAAAGAATTAAACTGCCTGAGACGGGACTCGAACCCGCGACCTCTCGAAACTAATCAACACCCCATACCATCTGATCTATCTTGCTTTTTCTGAAATTATCATCTCCTTAAATATATTTAAACCGTTTATTCATTCATCTTCTTTTTCTTTCAATTTCAAAACCTCTTCTCATCATCATTCCCTAATCATCATCATCTCTTCATATACACATATCATCATTATCATGTTTCATTATCATCATCATCATCTATATCATTGTAGCATCATCTAACATCCTAACATAATCATCTTTCATCATACTATCATTATCAAATCATATCATCATCTAATCGTGTTTATCATCGTCACTGATCATCATAATCATTTTCGTAGTCAAACCCTTATCATTTTTATTCACAAAATCGTATCATCATCATGAATATCAACATAAAATCATCATCTTAACCATGTCACCTTATTTGATCATAACTATTATTTTTCTTTGTTACTTAGCCATTAAATTCGCTGTTTAACTTAATTATCATCATTACTACAATGGAACATCATCATCATCATTTATGGCTTTGAAATAAAAAAAAACAGGCTACGTGGTGTGTGGGTCTATATATCGAATAGCCCAATTTAGAAACTAGAACATGGCAGCCCAATAACACTCCTAATTGAACAAGACCTCAATTAAATGAAACATGCAGTAATTTAAATGGCTCAACAAACTTAATCCAATTTGAAGCCTATTTACGGAATAGTGGTCCAGCTGTACATGCACTCCATTAAAGGGATTCAGTAGTTGATTTTTGTGGAGTAGGTTAAAAGCACGAATAGGAAAAAGGCGGTGGTTCAATCATTATCTCATTCACGGTTTATTTTAATTATTCAATATCATCAACATCATTTTGTGGGTTTTTATGTTCGATTGCAGCCGTAAATAAGAATATAGCGGCAGTAGGAATCAAGTGCAGAAAAACTAAAAAATATATGTAGCAGCAGTAAACTCGAGCAGTAGAACAGAAGAAACAAGATAATTACTATACAATTAAACTATTTTTATCAACCCATTCATTCTACCTATTACGTTTCTAATTGATATTATTATATAATTTAATAATTTTCGTATGTAGCGATGTTATATTTTAAACTAATCAATGTATGCGTCTTAATTTTCTTAACTATTTATTTATTACATTAAATATTAAAATTACGGGTATTACAACTCTAGCCCTTTTAAAAAATTTCGTCCTCGAAATTAAACCATCCAAATATACATACGAATCACATTTTACTCAAATAACTTAAATTTATTTTATCATATATATATATATATATATATATATATATATATATATATATATATATATATATATATATATATATAGTTTTTTCCACTTAAAAGCAAGATTCATACAATCTTAATAATTTGTTGACAAATATATGTTTGAACACACATCACACACTTTAAATCATAGAAATAAAAATGCTCGAATGAATTACTTGAATTTGTAGCCATCTAATCAGTTCTTAGAGCAAATACTCTTCCATTTGTCGTCTTTTGCACATCACCTTCTTTATCCATTCCTGGAGCATCTTTGCAATGTTTAGCCAGATGTCCTAATTCACCACATATGAAACATGCCCGAGTAGCTCTGTAGCAAGTACTTCCAGGATGACGTCTCCCACAATCATTACATAGTTTATTAGTATTTTGGTCTCGTTGAGCACCCTCTGCCTTATCATTGTGACTAGAGTGAACTTCATTTCTACTTTTCTTTTTGTTTCTTTCCACTCTTGAAGTTTCGTAGTCTAGCTCCTCCATCTCAATATTCTTAGCAGCATTTGCGGCTTCTGCAACATTAGTAAATTGTCCATTAATAATTTGAGAACGAACTCGATACTTCACCGCCCACTTAAACTTTTCAGCCTGCTCTGCTGGTGTTCCGGCTGCAGCGCCTATAAAACTTGCAAGTCTAACAAATCTGGCCATAAAGTCAGTAGCAGATTCGTCCTCAAGCTGGCGAATGTTATCGTACTCTCTAACGTACTGTGATAACCCGGAAATTTCTGAACAAATTTAAACCTGATCTTTATCCGATTTCGACACGATAAGCAAAGTCTATTTAAGTGAATCTCAAAATTTTTGAACTGTTGTTATACATTTAATTAACCTTTGGCCATTCCCGACGATTCACGAACAATTGTGTGTAAATAAATATGTAAATAAATATATATATGTGTATGTATATATATATATATATATATATATATATATATATATATGTATGTATGTATATATATATATATATATATATATATATATATGTGTGTGTGTGTGTCTGTGTGTGTATGTTTGTGTGTGTGTGTGTAGCGACCCGACCAAATCATGTTTGACGGCGCCGACTACTTAGGTCCCGTTGCGTGGTCATAAGTCTTTATCATGACGTTTGACCAAAATATGTCGCATTCATTTCATAAGTAAAAGGATGTTTCAAGTTTACAAATGTAGTTCAAAAGACTAGTTACATTACAATGTTTAACGTACGAATGAAACCTATGCGACACAATTTAAAGTAGTCAAAAGACGCTCCAACTATACATGTATACTCGACATCCAAGCAAGTATCAAAAAGAGTGCGGAAGCATGTATCAAGTATCTTTCAAGGACCTGAGAAAACATATAGAAAACTGTCAACGAAAACGTTGGTGAAATCATAGGTGTTTTAGTAAACGTTGCATTTGAACCACAAGATTTAATATAATATGATTATCAAAATCATTTGCATTCCAAAGTTGTTATCTGTTTCGCTGGCACCCAATTATCAAACTTAACTGTTTTGCACCCTTTGCGTAGTGTTAGAACATACACTAGACCCGAAAATATATTTCATCCGCTAATGGTAGCGAACCGTCTGAATGAGGCTCGTCAAGCCCATGTGATCACATAATATAAGTTCACGTTTACACCCTGCAAGTGTAACTAATGATAATTGAATTGAGGCTTTTTGTTCAAACCCGTACGTGGAATGTTCGTTTTCGTACTTATGTTCAATGTGTAAAAGTATGATACGTATATGTTTCTCATCCCATAGTTTAAAGCGTAAAAGTTGTTTGAAAGATGGGACTATGATCTCACCTTGAGCGAAAGAGTAAATAACTACTTCGACAAGTAACGTGTGCAAAGAACAATGCTAGCCTTGACCTAAACAAATAGGTCGTATCAATAACGGTAAACACGATAGGTCAAAGATGTTCAATTAGTCCTATGGCTCGTTACGACTCGATTATGTAGCATGTGAATCAAATTGTCAAGTTTCATGCAAGATAAAAGTATAGAAACAAGTTAGGACGGTTGCATAATCATTTGGTTAAGTTTGACAAAAAGTCAAACTTTGGTCGGTCAAAGTCAATGAAAAAGTCAACACGCTCGGGTCAGGTCCCGAACTATTTTTCTGAGGTTTTTATTCATATATAAACATGTTAGAACAAGTCTCATGTGAATCGGAGGTCCATAGGGTGCCAAACATTTTTCATAATTTGACCAAGGAGGTCAGAACCTGACCAGGGCTTAGGCCGCGCCGCGACCCAGGATTATCGCGCCGTGACAATACACGGGAGCTGGTGCCTGGTCAGTCTCAAATGTCCAAGTCTTTTTCCGAACATCGATCGAACACAATACACAAACCGTAAACACTTATGACTCGCATTTTATATCGTTGGAAAGCTAATTTGACAAAGAACACAACTAAACACATTTAACCAACCGAAAACATTATTTGTAATAACCGACATTTCAAATCAAATGATCAATCAATGCACACATTTAATGCAAGTGCACATTTGTGATTCGGGCATTTAATGCATACATACAACACGCCGTTTTGTAGGTAATCGAGCATACAATACAACTAACTACTTACTAACAACAATTCATGGCGTCCAATGCATCAAATATTCATTTCAAGCTTATCAAACCCTAACCCAAATTCACCAAAATCACTAATCAAGTTCATGGAGTTTTCTCAAGCAACCTACTCATCAACTTGAAGCTAGTGATAATAGGAATACATTTAACACATGCATTTATAACATTTAACAACATTAAAGCAACTAAATCACCAAATCAAATACACCAAAGTTCATACTCAAGCTAGTTACTTCAAATAACGAAATCGAACATATAAATCATATATTCATGTTAGACTTGAGCCATAGACACTAATTAACAACTTTATAAGTTAAAAACATCAAGAACACCAAATCTAGTGATTTTAGAAAGTTACCTAAATGTAATGAAGTCGGTATGGAATCGAAGAGGAAGTTGCAAGGATTCCAAATATGTAATTTGTTTTGCAAGACACCTGCTAGCTTGGATTTAGATGATGATTCTTTGTTTGAAGAATTGAGAGAAAATACGGAAGTAGAAGAAGAAGAAAAGGGAAATGAAAAAGAAAAGATGGGGGTGGGGGTTGACTAGTCAAAGGCTAGTCACCTCTTTGGCATTTTGGCGAAACTAGTCCCTCAAGTTCGGTTGCAGATGCATAAATTACCTAGACGAGATATTTTTAAAACACGTATTAACGGGAGATGTTATAAACATATAACGGGATTTAAATAGTTAAACAGAAAAGTAAACGGAAAAAGGCGGGATGTTACATTACCTACTCCTTAAAAGAAATTTCGTCCCGAAATTTAAGTAGGCGTAGTAGTCGTTGTTTCTTCCTAGGAATCCTGCGTTTCCGGAATCGGGAATAAATGAGGGTATTTCTTTTGCATTTAATCTTTCCTTTCCCAAGTAAACTCGGGTCCCCTTTTGGTGTTCCAACGGACTTTAACAATCGGAATTCGGCTTTGTTTCAATGTATTGACGGAGGTGTCCACGATTTCAACCGGTTCCTCCACAAAATGAAGTTTGTCATCAATAGTAAGTTCCTTGAGAGGGATGACGATATCGGGTTCGGCAAGACACTTTTTCAAGTTAGATACATGGAAGGTAGGATGGACGGAGTTCAATTGAGGCGGAAGATCTAAACAATAAGCAACGGTTCCAATACGCTCCAAAATTTCGAAAGGACCAATATACCGCGGATTTAGCTTCCCACGTTTCCCAAAATGGATTACACCTTTCCAAGGTGCGACTTTTAACATTACGTGGTCACCGACTTGAAATTCAAGGTCGTTGCATCTTTTATCGGTATAGCACTTTTGACGACTTCGGGCCGTCCGAAGCCTATCTCAAATTTGAACGATCTTCTCGGTGGTTTCATGAATGAGTTCGGGTCTGGTGATTTGTACGTCGCCTACTTCGGCCCAACAAAGAGGAGAACGGCATTTTCGGCCATATAACGCTTCGAATGGGGCTGCTTTAATACTCGCGTGATAACTATTGTTGTAAGAGAACTCGGCGAGAGGTAAGTGCTTGTCCCAAGCTTTTCCAAAATCCACCACGCAAGCTCGTAACATGTCCTCCAAGGTTTGAATTGTGCGTTCGCTTTGTCCATCGGTTTGGGGATGATATGCGGTGCTCATGTCTAAACGCGTTCCCAACACTTCTTGCAAGGTACGCCAAAATCTAGAAACGAAACGGCCATCTCGGTCGGAGATAATCGATAAAGGTACACCGTGTCAAGCTACGATCTCCTTAATGTAAAGTTGTGCAAGTTTCTCCATTTTGTTGGTTTCTTTCATAGCGAGAAAATGTGCGGATTTGGTGAGACGGTCAACAATAACCCAAATGGTATCATAACCGCTCGTCGTTTTTGGTAACTTGGTGATGAAGTCCATCGTTATTCTTTCCCACTTCCATTGCGGGATTTCGGGTTGTTGAAGTAACCCGGACGGTCTTTGGTGTTCGGCTTTGACTTTGGAACATGTCAAACACTTGGAAACATAAGTAGCTACGTCCCTTTTTATGTTCGGCCACCAATATAGTTGTTTAAGGTCGTGGTACATCTTATTGGCACCGGGGTGAATTGAGTATCGTGACTTATGTACTTCATCTAAAATAAGGTTTCGTAGGTCCCCATAACTAGGCACCCAAATCCTTCCGGCGAAATATCGGAGTCCGGTTTCCTTGGTTTCGAATCGAGAGATGAGAATATTCAAGAGCTCGCGTGAAATGTTTTCATTCTTGAGAGCCTCATCTTGGGCTACCCTAATTTGGCTATTAAGGTTGGTGTGGATGGTGATGTTTAAGGCTCGGACATGAAGAGGCACCGCTCTTTCTTTTCGACTTAAGGCATCGGATACTACATTTGCCTTTCCGAGATGGTAACGAAGTTCGCAATCGTAATCGTTTAAGGTTTCAATCCACCTTCGTTGTCTCATGTTTAGTTGCTTTTGGTCAAAGATGTGTTGGAGACTTTTGTGATCGGTAAAGATAGTACTCTTGGTTCCATAAAGATAGTGTCTCTACATTTTAAGTGCAAAAACAACGGCTCCGAGTTCGAGATCATGTGTCGTGTAGTTTCGTTCATGAATTTTGAGTTGTCAAGAAGCATAAGAAATGACTTTTGTTCGTTGCATCAACACACACCCAAAACCATGTTTCGAGGCATCGCAATACACAACAAAATCATCATTACCTTCGGGAAGTGACAAGATAGGAGCGGTGGTTAGCTTTGTTTTCAAGATTTGAAATGCGGATTCTAGTTCGGTCGCCCAATTGAATTTCTTTCCCTTGTGAGTTAAAGCGGTTAGAGGACGAGCAACCAAAGAGAAATCCTTGATGAATCTACGGTAGTATCTGGCGAGACCCAAGAATTGACGAATATGAGTAGGTGTAGTAGGAGTCTCCCATTTACTAATGGCTTCGATTTTTGATGGATCGACTTTAATACCTTGGTCACTTACAACATGACCAAGAAATTGAACTTCCTTCAACCAAAATTCACACTTGGAGAACTTGGCATAGAGTCGTTCTTGTCTTAAAAGTTCAAGCACAAGTCGGAGGTGTTCCTCGTGTTCTTCTTCGCTTTTAGAATAAACTAAAATATCATCGATGAACACGATAACGAATTTGTCAAGATACGGTTTGCACACGCGGTTCATAAGATCCATGAACACCGCCGGTGTGTTAGTGAGACCAAATGGCATTACAAGAAATTCATAACTACCATAACGAGTTCGGAAAGCGGTTTTGGAGACATCTTCCCCCTTAACCCTTAATTGATGATAACTCGAGCGGAGATCGATTTTTGAATATACGCAAGACCCTTGTAATTGATCAAAGAGGTCATCGATGCGAGGAAGAGGATATCGGTTCTTAACCGTCAATTTGTTTAGTTCACGATAATCAATGCACATTTGTAGGGATCCGTCTTTCTTTTTAACAAACAAAATTGGAGCACCCCAAGGTGAATGGCTAGGTTGGATAAAACCACGATCAAGTAGTTCTTGGATTTGACTTTGCAATTCTTGCATTTCGGATGGAGCGAGTCTAAATGGTGCACGTGCTACGGGTGCGGCTCCCGGAATAAGATCGATTTGGAATTCAACCGGTCGATGAGGTGGAAGACCGGGCAATTCGTCGGGAAATACATCGGAATAGTCACTAACAATTGGCACATCATCGATGTGCTTCTCATCGGACTCGACTTTCTTAACGTGAGCAAGGATCGCAAAACAACCCTTACGGAGTAGTTTTCTAACTTTAATGCATGAAACGAGGTTGAGTCCAGTGCAACTCTTATCGCCATAGACGATCAAAGGTTCACCATTCTCGATAGGAATTCGGATTGCGTTAAGATCACAAAGGATGTGAGATTTCGTTTTGGCTAGATAATTCATACCAATTATTACATCGAAGCTTCCTAGTTCCATGGGTATCAAGTCAATTTCAAACTCATTACCCAAAATGTTTAACGTACACCCCCGGTAATATGTGTCGGCACTCAATAGTTTTTCGTTGACCACTTCAATGGTATAAGTGGTATCTAGTGGAAGTGGTGGAGTATTAAAAGAATGAGTCAAAGTCTTGGATACAAAACTCTTATCGGCACCCGAATCGAATAAACAAGTAACATAAGTGTTGTTGAGGAAAAATGTACCCGTGACTAATTCATTGTCATCTTGGGCTTCCTCGGTGTTGATGTTGAAAGCTCGCCCGCGTGTGTTGGTGTTGGCTTTCTTCTTCGGACACGCATTTCTAAAATGACCCGTTTGGCCACATTCATAACAAGTACCCGGTTTTGGTGCATTGGGTACCTTTTGAGCGACGGGGGCGGCACTTCTACAATCATTGGCCACATGACCACCCCTTTGGCACCGGTGGCAAAATATATTGCTACATTCACCATAGTGGTGTTTGTGGCATTTATTGGAAAAGGGTTTATTTCCGCCATAACTTTTCTTGGCGTCGGAGGTGAAAGGCTTTTTGGTGAAGTTGTTATTGTAGTTGTTGCTTGATTGGGGGGCTTCCCATTTTCTTTTGTTGCCGCCCGATTTATCCTCGGCCTTAGGTGCCGGAACTACGATTTCGTCAACCGTTTCGATCAATTGGTGGGCCATGTTCAAAGCTTGTTGTAGGTTAGCGGGTTTGGATGACATCACCCCTTGTTTGATGCTCTTTGGAAGACCATACATATAAAGTTCGACCCTTTGAGATTCGGGGTTCACGAGGTTTGGACACATCAAGGATAGTTCGGCGAATCGTTGATTATAGGCCTTGAGATCGTTTCCGACCGCCTCTAAGGTTCTTAGCTCTTGTTCGAGCTTTCGGGTTTCTTCGCGAGGGAAATATTCGATGACCATCTTTTCCCTTAAATCGGCCCAAGAGAGGGCGTGAGCTTCATCGGTACCCACCGATTGTACATAAGTATTCCACCATGTAAGAGCGACACCGGCGAAGGTGTGAGTGGAGTATTTGACCTTGTCTTGGTCCCGACAACCGCTTATGCAAAAGACGGCTTCCGTTTGCTCAAACCATCGGGTGAGCACAACCGGTCCCCCGGTTCCATCAAAAGTGTGAGGTTTGCACCCCATGAAAGATTTGTAGGAGCACCCTTCGTTTGAGTTACCGGCTCCATTGTTGTTGTTGTGGTTGTTGTTATTGTTGGAGGAGTGATCGGCCATGGCCGCTTCCATGGCGGTGGCTATCATTTGTTGTAGAGCTTGTTCAGGAGTCTCATGGCGTGGCACACGATGAGGAGGCATTGTTCCTTCAAAACACAAGGATACCGTTGATTAGTATTCTTAATAATACTAACCATGATATGGAATAAGGATAGAGAAAAATTTTCCTTGACTCGCCTTAAATTCTTTATGTCATAATGTCTGAATGTTCATATGAGTCACCGTAATATAATCCCGGAAATTATATTACCCTAATTCATATGTGCATTCGACACTAATTCATATAGTCAAGGTGGCGCGTCAATTAAATTAAGTAACGTGAGATTAAGGTTGAATAAGAATTAGATGTGATAGACGAGTTCGAGTATAATGCACAAGTAGTCAAGTAATTCCTACTTCAAGTCTATATGCCGGTTGTAGTCTAGACTCACTAATGTACCCTATGACTCGGGGTTGACACCAATGAACTCTAAATCCCTCCAACCAACGCTCTGATATCATCTGTAGCGACCCGACCAAATCATGTTTGACGGCGCCGACTACTTAGTGTAGTGACCCGAACTTTTCCATGTTTATATATATATTAATTGAGATTGATATTTACATGATTAAATGTTTCCAACATGTTAAGCAATCAAACTTGTTAAGACTTGATTAATTGAAATATGTTTCATATAGACAATTGACCACCCAAGTTGACCGGTGATTCACGAACGTTAAAACTTATAAAAACTATATGATGACATATATATGGATATATATATAGTTAACATGATACTATGATAAGTAAACATATCATTAAGTATATTAACAATGAACTACATATGTAAAAACAAGACTACTAACTTAATGATTTTTAAACGAGACATATATGTAACGATTATCGTTGTAAAGACATTTAATGTATATTTATCATATTAAGAGATATTCATACATGATAATATCATGATAATATAATAATTTAAAAATCTCATTTGATATTATAAACATTGAGTTAACAACATTTAACAAGATCGTTAACCTAAAGGTTTCAAAACAACACTTACATGTAACGACTAACGATGACTTAACGACTCAGTTAAAATGTATATACATGTAGTATTTTAATATGTATTTATACACTTTTGAAAGACTTCAATACACTTATCAAAATACTTCTACTTAACAAAAATGCTTACAATTACATCCTCGTTCAGTTTCATCAACAATTCTACTCGTATGCACCCGTATTCGTACTCGTACAATACACAGCTTTTAGATGTATGTACTATTGGTATATACACTCCAATGATCAGCTCTTAGCATCCCATGTGAGTCACCTAACACATGTGGGAACCATCATTTGGCAACTAGCATGAAATATCTCATAAAATTACAAAAATATGAGTAATCATTCATGACTTATTTACATGAAAACAAAATTACATATCCTTTATATCTAATTCATACACCAACGACCAAAAACACCTACAAACACTTTCATTCTTCAATTTTCTTCATCTAATTGATCTCTCTCAAGTTCTATCTTCAAGTTCTAAGTGTTCTTCATATATTCTACAAGTTCTAGTTACATAAAATCAAGAATACTTTCAAGTTTGCTAGCTCACTTCCAATCTTGTAAGTTGATCATCCAACCTCAAGAAATCTTTGTTTCTTACAGTAGGTTATCATTCTAATACAAGGTAATAATCATATTCAAACTTTGGTTCAATTTCTATAACTATAACAATCTTATTTCAAGTGATGATCTTACTTGAACTTGTTTTCGTGTCATGATTCTGCTTCAAGAACTTCGAGCCATCCAAGGATCCGTTGAAGCTAGATCCATTTTTTTCTTTTCCAGTAGGTTTATTCAAGGAACTTAAGGTAGTAATGATGTTCATAACATCATTCAATTCATACATATAAAGCTATCTTATTCGAAGGTTTAAACTTGTAATCACTAGAACATAGTTTAGTTAATTCTAAACTTGTTCGCAAACAAAAGTTAATCCTTCTAACTTGACTTTTAAAATCAACTAAACACATGTTCTATATCTATATGATATGCTAACTTAATGATTTAAAACCCGGAAACACGAAAAACACCGTAAAACCGGATTTACGCCGTCGTAGTAACACCGCAGGCTGTTTTGGGTTAGTTAATTAAAAACTATGATAAACTTTGATTTAAAAGTTGTTATTCTGAGAAAATGATTTTTATTATGAACATGAAACTATATCCAAAAATTATGGTTAAACTCAAAGTGGAAGTATGTTTTCTAAAATGGTCATCTAGACGTCGTTCTTTCGACTGAAATGACTACCTTTACAAAAACGACTTGTAACTTATTTTTTCGACTATAAACCTATACTCTTTCTGTTTAGATTCATAAAATAGAGTTCAATATGAAACCATAGCAATTTGATTCACTCAAAACGGATTTAAAATGAAGAAGTTATGGGTAAAACAAGATTGGATAATTTTTCTCATTTTAGCTACGTGAAAATTGGTAACAAATCTATTCCAACCATAACTTAATCAACTTGTATTGTATATTATGTAATCTTGAGATACCATAGACACGTATACAATGTTTCGACCTATCATGTCGACACATCTATATATATTTCGGAACAACCATAGACACTCTATATGTGAATGTTGGAGTTAGCTATACAGGGTTGAGGTTGATTCCAAAATATATATAGTTTGAGTTGTGATCAATACTGAGATACGTATACACTGGGTCGTGGATTGATTCAAGATAATATTTATCGATTTATTTCTGTACATCTAACTGTGGACAACTAGTTGTAGGTTACTAACGAGGACAGCTGACTTAATAAACTTAAAACATCAAAATATATTAAAAGTGTTGTAAATATATTTTGAACATACTTTGATATATATGTATATATTGTTATAGGTTCGTGAATCAACCAGTGGCCAAGTCTTACTTTCTGACGAAGTAAAAATCTGTGAAAGTGAGTTATAGTCCCACTTTTAAAATCTAATATTTTTGGGATGAGAATACATGCAGGTTTTATAAATGATTTACAAAATAGACACAAGTACGTGAAACTACATTCTATGGTTGAATTATCGAAATCGAATATGCCCCTTTTTTATTAAGTATGGTAATCTAAGTATTAGGGAACAGACACCCTAATTGACGCGAATCCTAAAGATAGATCTATTGGGCCTAACAAACCCCATCCAAAATACCGGATGCTTTAGTACTTCGAAATTTATATCATATCCGAAGGGTGTCCCGGAATGATGGGGATATTCTTATATATGCATCTTGTTAATGTCGGTTACCAGGTGTTCACCATATGAATGATTTTTATCTCTATGTATGGGATGTGTATTGAAATATGAAATCTTGTGGTCTATTATTATGATTTGATATATATAGGTTAAACCTATAACTCACCAACATTTTTGTTGACGTTTTAAGCATGTTTATTCTCAGGTGATTATTAAGAGCTTCCGCTGTCGGATACTTAAATAAGGATGAGATTTGGAGTCCATGCTTGTATGATATTGTGTAAAAACTGCATTCAAGAAACTTATTTTGTTGTAACATATTTGTATTGTAAACCATTATGTAATGGTCGTGTGTAAACAGGATATTTTAGATTATCATTATTTGATAATCTACGTAAAGCTTTTTAAACCTTTATTGATGAAATAAAGGTTATGGTTTGTTTTAAAATGAATGCAGTCTTTGAAAAACGTCTCATATAGAGGTCAAAACCTCGCAATGAAATCAATTAATATGGAACGTTTTTAATCAATAAGAACGGGACATTTCAGTTGGTATCCGAGCGTTGGTCTTAGAGAACCAGAATTTTGCATTAGTGTGTCTTATCGAGTTTGTTAGGATGCATTAGTGAGTCTGGACTTCGACCGTGTTTACTTGAAAAATGATTGCTTAACAAATTTTGTTGGAAACTATATATTTTTAACATGTGAATATTATGTGATATATTAATCTCTTAACGCGTTTGATATTATGTGATAGATGTCTACCTCTAGAACAAGTCTCATTGACTCACCTAATAATAATGAAGAGTCAAATGTAAATTGGAATGATTTGTGGACTGATTCACAAGTTCCCGAAGAGGAACCGGAAGAAGAGTCGGAACCGGAAGAAGAATCGGAACCGGAAGAAGAATCGGAACCGGATGAAGAAATAGAACCGGTGGGGGAAATAATAAAACGTTTAAGTAAAAGAAAATCCTCAACCAACCGACCAAGGTTTATTATGGTCAATGGTGTTTCCGCCAAGGAAGCAAAATATTGGGAGGATTACCAATTCTCCGATGAATCGGATTCCGACGAGAATTCCGATGATGTTATAGAAATTACCCCAACTGAATTTAAAAAGGCAAAAGAAAATAATAAGGGAAAGGGCATAAAAATAGAGAAATCTAATTCCAACCCCGATGAACTTTATATGTATCGTCAACCCCCGAAGTCCTTAAGTTGTAACAATGACCCGGGAACCTCTAAACCACCAGGTTTTTCTAAACCAATGTGGAAAACGACGGCTCGTATTAGGGGACCATCATATATCCCTAGAAACTTGGCAAAATGAACCAAAACCGAAGAAGAAGAAACAAGCGAGTCGGAATAAGATAGTTGTATTCGTGTGGTGTAATATATGTAATATAGTGTGCTTATGCTTTATGATATATGTAAAAATTGCTTGTATTAATAAGTATTTTTTTTTAAGAATCTAACTCTTGTCTATTTTACAGTATAAAAACACAAAATGGATAGACAACCCAATATTTTAAGAGACCTACCCGGAGACATGATTGATGAAATCTTGTCTAGAGTCGGTCAGAATTCTTCGGCACAACTATTTAAGGCGAGATCAGTTTGTAAGACATTCGAAGAACGTTCCAAGAATGCCTTGGTTTATAAAAGGCTTTCGTTCGAAAGATGGGGGATATCACATTGGGAAATCCATAAGTTACGATGTGTTTACTTTGACGCATATATTGCGGGGAACCCAAATGCTATTTTACGCAATGGGTTAAGAAATTATTTTGACTCAATATATCCGAATATTGGACTTCGTGATTTAGAAAAAGCGGCTAACATGCAACATAAAGAAGCATGTTATGCTTACGGATTAGTAATGTTCGCTTCTCACCAAAGTGAGAACAAGAACATCGGGCTACAACTATTAAACAAAACGTTCCCCCAAGTGACGGAGTAAGTAATTGGGGTAAGAAATGAGGTTTTTAGATTGCTACGGGACTGTTGGACATTACGTAACCCTCGTCCCTTTGACGACGTTACAACACGCTGTCTTATCAACGGCCATAACAGTTATGTTCCACAAGACCAAGGATGGGAAGTAATCCTAGTAAAATCAGAATGCATGACTTGTTTCTGGACGTATGAATTACGTGTCTTTATTGCCTTTGCTGAACGACTTGTGTACTAGCTAGAATTATCTTCACAACCATCTTGTATCAAATTTATTGTGTGCTATATTTCATTCTATATGTAAAATAAGCGGTATTGTAAGTTTGTAAAATATTGTGTAAAAGTTTGAACGCGAAATATTATTATAATCAGTTTTTCATATAGAATTGTAGTAGTTGAATTGTATATTAGCTACTAAGTATGAACTTAACGGGTACGTACTACCCGAATTTAAACTTATAAAACGCTAATATGAAGAAAAAGCTTTTATAAATGAGTTCATATTATGCTACGAAATACTATTAACTACTCTTAATATTCTGTATGATTAACTTGTTCCATTTGACTATTTTGAAGGAAATGGCACCGACTACTCGACACACCGTGAATATGAATGAAGAGGAATTCCGTACTTTTCTAGCTTCAAACATAGCCGCAGTACAGGCTGCGCTACATACCAACAATAACCTTGGATCTAGCAGTACAGTAAATCATGTAGGATGCACCTACAAAGAATTCACTGCCTGCAAACCTTTGGAATTTGATGGAACCGAAGGACCGATCAGATTGAAACGGTGGACTGAGAAGGTCGAATCGGTGTTTGCCATAAGTAAGTGTACTGAAGAGGACAAAGTGAAGTACGCTACGCATACCTTCACAGGTTCTGCGTTAACATGGTGGAATACCTATCTAGAGCAAGTGGGATAAGACGATGCGTACGCACTACCGTGGTCAGCATTCAAGCACTTGATGAACGAGAAGTACCGTCCCAGAACCGAGGTCAATAAGCTCAAGACAGAACTTAGAGGGTTACGAACCCAAGGATTTGATATTACCACGTACGAAAGACGATTCACAGAATTGTGCCTATTGTGTCCGGGAGCATTCGAAGATGAGGAAGAGAAGATCGACGCGTTTGTGAAAGGATTACCGGAAAGAATCCAAGAAGATATAAGTTCACACGAGCCCGCCTCCATACAACAGGCATGTAGAATGGCTCACAAACTAGTGAACCAGATTGAAGAAAGAATTAAAGAACAGACTGCTGAAGAGGCCAATGTGAAGCAAGTCAAAAGAAAGTGGGAGGAAAACGGTGATAAGAATCACCAATACAACAACAACAGCAATTACAACAATAATCGCAACAATTATCCCAACAATCGCAACATCAATCGCAACTACAACAAACGGCCCAACAACAACAACAACAACAACAACAACAACAACAATAACAGCAACTACAACAATCATCCCAACAACAATAATAACCGCAACAACAATAACAATCAGAAGCAGCTATGCCAAAGGTGTGAAAAGTATCACTCGGGGTTCTGCACCAAATTTTACAACAAGTGTAAAAGAAATGGTCATAGCGCGGTGAAGTGTGAGGTCTACGGACCAGGGGTTAATAGAACAAAAGGAACAAATGGTGTCGGAACGAGTAATTTCGGAGCAAGTAGTGTCGGAGCAAGTTATGCCAATGTAGTTTGTTATAAATGTGGAAAACTGGGCCACATTATTAGAAATTGCCCGAACCAGGAGAACACGAATGGACAAGGCCGTGGAAGAGTTTTCAATATTAATGCGGCAGAGGCACAGGAAGACCCGGAGCTTGTTACGGGTACGTTTCTTATTGACAATAAATCTGCTTACGTTTTATTTGATTCGGGTGCGGATAGAAGCTATATGAGTAGAGATTTTTGTGCTAAATTAAGTTGTCCATTGACGCCTTTGGATAGTAAATTTTTACTCGAATTAGCAAATGGTAAATTAATTTCAGCAGATAATATATGTCGGAATCGAGAAATTAAACTGGTTAGCGAAACATTTAAGATTGATTTGATACCAGTAGAGTTAGGGAGTTTTGATGTGATAATCGGTATGGACTGGTTGAAAGAAGTGAAAGCAGAGATCGTTTGTTACAAAAATGCAATTCGCATTATACGAGAAAAAGGAAAACCCTTAATGGTGTACGGAGAAAAGGGCAACACGAAGCTACATCTTATTAGTAATTTGAAGGCACAAAAACTAATAAGAAAAGGTTGCTATGCTGTTCTAGCACACGTCGAGAAAGTACAAACTGAAGAAAAGAGCATCAATGATGTTCCCGTTGCAAAATAATTTCCCGATGTATTTCCGAAAGAATTACCGGGATTACCCCCACATCGATCCGTTGAATTTCAAATAGATCTTGTACCAGGAGCTGCACCAATAGCTTGTGCTCCTTACAGACTCTCACCCAGCGAGATGAAAGAACTGCAAAGCCAATTACAAGAACTTTTAGAGCGTGGTTTCATTCGACCAAGCACATCACCGTGGGGAGCTCCTGTTTTGTTTGTCAAGAAGAAAGATGGTACATTCAGGTTGTGTATCGACTACCGAGAGTTGAACAAACTTACCATCAAGAACCGCTACCCACTACCGAGAATCGACGACTTATTTGATCAACTACAAGGCTCGTCTGTTTATTCAAAGATTGACTTACGTTCCGAGTATCATCAAATGCGGGTGAAAGAAGATGATATTCCAAAGACTGCTTTCAGAACACGTTACGGTCATTACGAGTTTATGGTCATGCCGTTTAGTTTAACTAATGCACCAGCTGTGTTCATGGACCTTATGAACCGAGTATGTGGACCATACCTTGACAAGTTTGTCATTGTTTTCATTGATGACATACTTATTTACTCAAAGAATGACCAAGAACACGGTGAACATTTGAGAAAGGTGTTAGAAGTATTGAGGAAGGAAGAATTGTACGCTAAGTTTTCAAAGTGTGCATTTTGGTTGGAAGAAGTTCAATTCCTCGGTCACATAGTGAACAAAGAAGGTATTAAGGTGGATCCGGCAAAGATAGAAACTGTTGAAAAGTGGGAAACCCCAAAAACTCCGAAACACATACGCCAGTTTTTAGGACTAGCTGGTTACTAAAGAAGGTTCATCCAAGACTTTTCCAGAATAGCAAAACCCTTGACTGCATTAACGCATAAAGGGAAGAAATTTGAATGGAATGATGAACAAGAGAAAGCGTTTCAGTTATTGAAGAAAAAGCTAACTACGGCACCTATATTGTCATTGCCTGAAGGGAATGATGATTTTGTGATTTATTGTGACGCATCAAAGCAAGGTCTCGGTTGTGTATTAATGCAACGAACGAAGGTGATTGCTTATGCGTCTAGACAATTGAAGATTCACGAACAAAATTATACGACGCATGATTTGAAATTAGGCGCGGTTGTTTTTGCATTAAAGACTTGGAGGCACTAGTTATATGGGGTCAAAAGTATTATATATACCGACCACAAGAGTCTTCAACACATATTTAATCAGAAACAACTGAATATGAGGCAGCGTAGGTGGATTGAATTGTTGAATGATTACGACTTTGAGATTCGTTACCACCCGAGGAAGGCAAATGTGGTAGCAGATGCCTTGAGCAGGAAGGACAGAGAACCCATTCGAGTAAAATCTATGAATATAATGATTCATAATAACCTTACTACTCAAATAAAGGAGGCGCAACAAGGAGTTTTAAAAGAGGGAAATTTAAAGGATGAAATACCCAAAGGATCGGAGAAGCATCTTAATATTCGGGAAGACGGAACCCGGTATAGGGCTGAAAGGATTTGGGTACCAAAATTTGGAGATATGAGAGAAATGGTACTTAGAGAAGCTCATAAAACCAGATACTCAATACATCCTGGAACGGGGAAGATGTACAAGGATCTCAAGAAATATTTTTGGTGGCCGGGTATGAAAGACGATGTTGCTAAATACGTAGGAGAATGTTTGACGTGTTCTAAGGTCAAAGCTGAGCATCAGAAACCATCAGGTCTACTTCAACAACCCGAAATCCCGGAATGGAAATGGGAAAACATTACCATGGATTTCATCACTAAATTGCCAAGGACTGCAAGTGGTTTTGATACTATTTGGGTAATAGTTGATCGTCTCACCAAATCAGCACACTTCCTGCCAATAAGAGAAGATGACAAGATGGAGAAGTTAGCACGACTGTATTTGAAGGAAGTCATCTCCAGACATGGAATACCAATCTCTATTATCTCTGATAGGGATGGCAGATTTATTTCAAGATTCTGGCAGACATTACAGCAAGCATTAGGAACTCGTCTAGACATGAGTACTGCCTATCATCCACAAACTGATGGGCAGAGCGAAAGGACGATACAAATGCTTGAAGACATGCTACGAGCATGTGTTATTGATTTCAGAAACAGTTGGGATCGACATCTACCGTTAGTAGAATTTTCCTACAACAACAGCTACCATTCAAGCATTGAGATGGCGTCGTTTGAAGCACTTTATGGTAGAAAGTGCAGGTCTCTGATTTGTTGGAGTGAATTGGGGGATAGACAGATTACGGGTCCGGAGATTATACAAGAAACTACCGAGAAGATCATCCAAATTCAACAACGGTTGAAAACCGCACAAAGTCGACAAAAGAGCTACGCTGACATTAAAAGAAAAGATATAGAATTTGAAATTGGAGAGATGGTCATGCTTAAAGTTGCACCTTGGAAAGGCGTTGTTCGATTTGGTAAACGAGGGAAATTAAATCCAAGGTATATTGGACCATTCAAGATTATTGATCGTGTCGGACCAGTAGCTTACCGACTTGAATTACCTCAACAACTCGCGGCTGTACATAACACTTTCCACGTCTCGTATTTGAAGAAATGTTTTGCTAAAGAAGATCTCACTATTCCGTTAGATGAAATCCAAATCAACGAAAAACTCCAATTCATCGAAGAACCCGTCGAAATAATGGATCGTGAGGTTAAAAGACTTAAGAAAAACAAGATACCAATTGTTAAGGTTCGATGGGATGCTCGTAGAGGACCCGAGTTCACCTGGGAGCGTGAAGATCAGATGAAGAAGAAATACCCGCATCTATTTTCAGAAGATACGTCAACACCTCCAACTGCTTAAAATTTCGGGACGAAATTTATTTAACGGGTAGGTACTGTAGTGACCCAAACTTTTCCATGTTTATATATATATTAAATGAAATTGTTATTTACATGATTAAGTGTTTCCAACATGTTAAGCAATCAAACTTGTTAAGACTTGGTTAATTGAAACGGAAATTTTGTAAACGTCTGATTACCCAAGTTGACCGGTGATTCACTAACGTTAAAACTTGTAAAAACTATACGATGACATATATATGGTTATATATATAGTTAACATGATTTTATTATAAGTATGTATCTCATTAGGTATTTTAACAATGAGTTATATACATAAAAATGAGACTATTAATTTAAGAAACTCGAAAACGATATATATAACGATTATCGTTATAACAACGTCTTACTAGGCACATATGAATCATATTAAGATATTGATACACTTGGTTAATTATGTTAAATGATAATTAAATATATTATTAAGTGTATTAACAATGAAATACATATGTAAAAATAAGACTACTAACTTAATGATTTCGAAACGAGACATATTCGTAACGATTATCGTTGTAACGACATTTAACTGTATATATATCATACTAAGATATATTATATATTATAATATCATGATAATATAACAATTTAACATCTCATTTGTTATAATAAACAATGGGTTAACAACATTCAACAAGATCGTTAACCTAAATGTTTCAAAACAACATTTACATGTAACGACTAACGATGACTTAACGACTCAGTTAAAATGTATATACATGTAGTGTTTTAATATGTATTCATACACTTTTGAAAGACTTCAAGACACTTATCAAAATACTTATACTTAACAAAAATGTTTACAATTACATCCTCGTTCAGTTTCATCAACAATTCTACTCGTATGCATCCGTATTCGTACTTGTACAATACACAGCTTTTAGATGTATGTACTATTGGTATATACACTCCAATGATCAGCTCTTAGCAGCCCATGTGAGTCACCTAACACATGTGGGAACCATCATTTGGCAACTAGCATGAAATATCTCATAAAATTACAAAAATATGAGTAATCATTCATGACTTATTTACATGAAAACAAAATTACATATCCTTTATATCTAATCCATACACCAACGACCAAAAACACCTACAAACACTTTCATTCTTCAATTTTCTTCATCTAATTGATCTCTCTCAAGTTCTATCTTCAAGTTCTAAGTGTTCTTCATAAATTCTACAAGTTCTAGTTACATAAAATCAAGAATACTTTCAAGTTTGCTAGCTCACTTCCAATTTTGTAAGGTGATCATCCAACCTCAAGAAATCTTTGTTTCTTACAGTAGGTTATCATTCTAATACAAGGTAATAATCATATTCAAACTTTGGTTCAATTTCTATAACTATAACAATCTTATTTCAAGTGATGATCTTACTTGAACTTGTTTTCGTGTCATGATTCTGCTTCAAGAACTTCGAGCCATCCAAGGATCCGTTGAAGCTAGATCCATTTTTCTATTTTCCAGTAGGTTTATCCAAGGAACTTAAGGTAGTAATGATGTTCATAACATCATTCAATTCATACATATAAAGCTATCTTATTCGAAGGTTTAAACTTGTAATCACTAGAACATAGTTTAGTTAATTCTAAACTTGTTCGCAAACAAAAGTTAATCCTTCTAACTTGACTTTTAAAATCAACTAAACACATGTTCTATATCTATATGATATGCTAACTTAATGATTTAAAACCTGGAAACACGAAAAACACCGTAAAACCGGATTTACGCCGTCGTAGTAACACCGCGGGCTGTTTTGGGTTAGTTAATTAAAAACTATGATAAACTTTGATTTAAAAGTTGTTATTCTGAGAAAATGATTTTTATTATGAACATGAAACTATATCCAAAAATTATGGTTAAACTCAAAGTGGAAGTATGTTTTCTAAAATGGTCATCTAGACGTCGTTCTTTCGACTGAAATGACTACCTTTACAAAAACGACTTGTAACTTATTTTTCCGACCATAAATCTATAATTTTTCTATTTAGATTCATAAAATAGAGTTCAATATGAAACCATAGCAATTTGATTCACTCAAAACGGATTTTAAATGAAGAAGTTATGGGTAAAACAAGATTGGATAATTTTTCTCATTTTAGCTACGTGAAAATTGGTAACAAATCTATTCCAACCATAACTTAATCAACTTGTATTGTATATTATGTAATCTTGAGATACCATAGACACGTATACAATGTTTCGACCTATCATGTCGACACATCTATATATATTTCGGAACAACCATAGACACTCTATATGTGAATGTTGGAGTTAGCTATACAGGGTTGAGGTTGATTCCAAAATATATATAGTTTGAGTTGTGATCAATACTGAGATACGTACACACTGGGTCGTGGATTGATTCAAGATAATATTTATCGATTTATTTCTGTACATCTAACTGTGGACAACTAGTTGTAGGTTACTAACGAGGACAGCTGACTTAATAAACTTAAAACATCAAAATATATTAAAAGTGTTGTAAATATATTTTGAACATACTTTGATATATATGTATATATTATTATAGGTTCGTGAATCAACCAGTGGCCAAGTCTTACTTCCCGACGAAGTAAAAATCTGTGAAAGTGAGTTATAGTCCCACTTTTAAAATCTAATATTTTTGGGATGAGAATACATGCAGGTTTTATAAATGATTTACAAAATAGACACAAGTACGTGAAACTACATTCTATGGTTGAATTATCGAAATCGAATATGCCCCTTTTTATTAAGTCTGGTAATCTAAGAATTAGGGAACAGACACCCTAATTGACGCGAATCCTAAAGATAGATCTATTGGGCCTAACAAACCCCATCCAAAGTACCGGATGCTTTAGTACTTCGAAATTTATATCATATCCGAAGGGTGTCCCGGAATGATGGGGATATTCTTATATATGCATCTTGTTAATGTCGGTTACCAGGTGTTCACCATATGAATGATTTTTATCTCTATGTATGGGATGTGTATTGAAATATGAAATCTTGTAGTCTATTATTATGATTTGATATATATAGGTTAAACCTATAACTCACCAACATTTTTGTTGACATTTTAAGCATGTTTATTCTCAGGTGATTATTAAGAGCTTCCGCTGTCGCATACTTAAATAAGGACGAGATTTGGAGTCCATGCTTGTATGATATTGTGTAAAAACTGCATTCAAGAAACTTATTTTGTTGTAACATATTTGTATTGTAAACCATTATGTAATGGTCGTGTGTAAACAGGATATTTTAGATTATCATTATTTGATAATCTACGTAAAGCTTTTTAAACCTTTATTGATGAAATAAAGGTTATGGTTTGTTTTAAAATGAATGCAGTCTTTGAAAAACGTCTCATATAGAGGTCAAAACCTCGCAACGAAATCAATTAATATGGAACGTTTTTAATCAATAAGAACGGGACATTTCAGTTACTTCAAATAACGAAATCGAACATATAAATCATATATTCATGTTAGACTTGAGCCATAGACACTAATTAACAACTTTATAAGTTAAAAACATCAAGAACACCAAATCTAGTGATTTTAGAAAGTTACCCAAATGTAATGAAGTCGGTATGGAATCGAAGAGGAAGTTGCAAGGATTCCAAATATGTAATTTGTTTTGCAAGACACCCTCTAGCTTGGATTTAGATGATGATTCTTTGTTTGAAGAATTGAGAGAAAATATGGTAGTAGAAGAAGAAAAGGGAAATGAAAAAGAAAAGATGGGGGTGGGGGTTGACTAGTCAAAGGCTAGTCACCTCTTTGGCATTTTGGCGAAACTAGTCCCTCAAGTTCGGTTGCGGATGCATGAATTACCTAGACGAGATATTTTTAAAAACGTATTAACGGGAGATGTTATAAACATATAACGGGATTTAAATAGTTAAACGGAAAAGTAAACGGAAAAAGGCGGGATGTTACAGTGTGGATGTGTATACATTAATTTGTATTAATATAATACCATTTAATCATTTGATTTAAACATATAAAGTAACTTAAAAAATAAATAAGATATTAGTGAAATAAATATATGAATATATGAATCCTGTACACAATTAATATTATATGTATGTTGTAATATATCTAATATATATAAATATTAACTATTCAAATGTGTTGTTATACGTATTACATAATTAATAAAAATATTATTATATTAAATCTAATTGTGAGTTAAAATATAATTATTATTACTTTCATTATAAATATTGATATCAGTATTATTAATAGTAGTAATTTAATATGTAGTGTATATATATATATATATATATATATATATATATATATATATATATATATATATATATATATATATATATATATATATATATATATATATATATATATATATATATATATATATATGAGATTTGATATGTATAAATTGTTACATCAATATTATTAGTACTTTCATTATGTATTATTAATATTATTATATATGGTAGTAAAAATTTATGATCTTAATTATTATTGTTTAGTTGTAATTTAAATATTATTGGTTATCATGATTAATATTATTATTATTAATATTATTAATTTTATAATTATAATTATCAATATTATTAAAGTCATTATTATATAAATAATACAATTTAACATTAATATTGTTAATAATGATTATTATTATTATCATAATTGTTAATGTTATTAATAATTATTATTATTATTTATAAAATTATTATTATTAATATTATTATTATTATTAAGTTATAATTATTTATTAATATCAGTTATGTAAAAATCGTATAAATAGATTAGTAATCAGAATTAGTTTCAAGTCTTTGTCCACCTATTGATGATTGATAAACTCGTACAAATCAGATTCCAAACAATAGGATAATTCCAAATTCAGTTAAAGATTGTTATCACTTTCTATTTCTTTTATTTATTTAATTATTTTTTTCTTTCTTGAGCACTATATGTCGATCATGTTCTCATTATAAAAAATAGGTTTCTCAGTGTTTTCAATTAATTCATTCGATTTCTCCATCATCTACATCAATTGTAACATCCATTGATTTCTAATATTTGTTAATGTAAGTATTTATATATATATATATATATATATATATATATATATATATATATATATATATATATATATATATATATATATATATATCGATACCTCTGCTTTTACCCATGAACTACCATAGCTTGACTTCGAATCGAATTTCAAAAATTAATATTGCAGTTTGGTAAGGAACTCTCCGGTGAATCTATCTACAAAATTTCACATTCCAAATCCTCATTTTGGTCACGAATTCTTGAGTCAAAGGTTTATGAACAAAAAGTCAAACGTATGTTCATCGAGCAAATTAAAGTTTTTGAGATCGTTTCTGTGGAAATTGATGATTCATAGAGCTTCTATGAATCATTTACAACATAATTTATGTTGTAACTATAATCTAAAACAGCCTTAAATAAAAAATCCGATTTTGAGTTCATAACTTCCTTCACGAACTCAGTACCTACTGTTCCTGAGTTTTCTTTTATTTCTTTTCGCATTTATAAATTAATTCCACAGTTATAAATCGTTTTTGTATCAATACATCCTAAATCAAAATCATTAAGTAGCTGTTAAGATGCTTGGGTCCCCTGGTCGAGCACAGATATGAAGAGGAAGAAGGAAATATAAAGCAGAATAGACGATTTAAATAAAATTGGTTTGGGATTAAATCAGAGAATTAAGGAACAGAGGAGTGGTTAAGGGTGTTGCGGGTAAGCGAGGGGTTGCGGGTTCGATCCCCGGCTGGGCTATTTTTTTTTGGAAAATCATTCTTTAAGGTAGCCTTTATGTATTTATTATTATTATTACTTATTAATATTAACTATTATTATTATTATTATTATTATTATTAACATGATTATTATTGTTATGATTATTATTGTTATTGTTATTCATATTAGTATTATAATTGTTATTATTAATATTACTAAATAAGTAGTAAATATCAATTATTATTATTATTAGGTATTAGTAATATTATGACTATTAATATTATCATTTTGCTATTATGTAACATCATTAAGTATTAATAGTATTATTATTGTATTATTAATATTGATATAAGTATTATTATGATTAGGATTAGTATTATTATTGTTGATATGAAAATAATACAAACTACTATAATTATCATTAATATTAGTACTAGTAACATTTAGAATTTGTATCATTAACAAAAGTATTATTGTAAGAATACCACTAGTAATAAGATGGTTATTATTATTATTATTATTATTATTATTATTATTATTATTATATTATTATTATTATTATTATTATTATTATTATTATTATTATTATTATTATTATTAAGTATTAGGTATTATTATCAAAATTATTATTTTCATTACCATTACTATTAAATTATTCACTTTATTAAAAGCTACTATTATTATCATTATTATGAGATGTATTGCATAAACTATCATTAATATTATCATTATTATTAATACTAGTACTATCATTATTATTATTGTTATCACTTAAAATATTATCTTAAAAATACTACTTTAACAAATAAATGATATTTATATATTTAATACATATAACATAACAAAATTTAATATTTTTATGTACAAAATGAATATATGAAACAAATATATATTATTAATATAAAAAGGATATAATTAATAACTTTATATATACATTTGTTCGATTACGATTATGTGTATTGATATATATACACAAATGATATAGGTTCGTGAATCCGAGGCCAACCCTGCATTGTTCAATATAATCATATGTATTTTTACTACAAAATACATTAGGTGAGTTTCATTTGCTCCCTTTTTAATTGCTTTTGCAATATATATTTTTGGGCTGAGAATACATGCGCTGCTTTTATAAATGCTTTATGAAATAGAGACAAGTGATTAAAAATGATATTCTGCGGATTGATGTGCTAGGTAATTTAGTTACATGTTATAAGAGCATGTAAGCGCGAATCCTAAAGATAGATCTATCGGGCTTAACACCCCTATCCTGTAGGCTGCACTAGACATAAGAGCTAGTGGGCGGATGTTTAGTACTTTGAGGATTATTTATACACTTGCGAGTGTATATATCCATCTTTGCGAAGATGACTTATTATATTATTGTTAAGGTTAGTTACTGAGGCCTCAACATAAGCAGAACGGTTTTATACACTTGCGAGTGTACGAATATTTATGGAAACTGAAATCTTGTGATCTATTAATATGATGAAATGATTATTATGATAAACTAATGAACTCACCAACCTTTTGGTTGACACTTTAAAGCATGTTTATTCTCAGGTATGAAAGAAATCTTTCGCTATGCATTTGCTCATATTAGAGATATTACTTGGGTCATTCATGACATATTTCAAAAGACGTTGCATTTGAGTCGTCGAGTTCATCAAGATTATTATTATGTAAATTATAGTTGGATATATTATGAAATGGTGTGCATGCCGTTAACTTTCGATGTAATGAAAGTTTGTCTTTTAAAAACGAATGCAATGTTTGTAAAATGTATCATATAAAGGTCATGTACGTCGCGATGTAACCAAATGTAATGTATTCGTCCAGATGGATTAGGACGGGTCATGACACGTACGCCTCCCTATCAGCTCTAGAAAAGTATTGTTGATAGAATTCTTGGCGAAACTCCTTCCATGAGAGTGCATTAACAAAAGCATCACCTCCTTTTGCTTGCTTAGTCGCTTTCCACCATCTTCCAGCATCACCCTCCAACTTATATGCTGCCAAATTCACCATATGGTTATCGTTGCATCCTAAAACCTCAAAAAATTTCTCCATGTGAGCAATCCAATTCTCTGCATCAATTGGAGTCGGTACTGAGCCAAAATTTTGAGGTTTCTGCTTCTGAAATCTCTCCAACCATACATGAAGATCACCAAGTTGTATTGTTGTTCCACCAGAACATTCAGATGTGTTAGGTGGTGTCTCGAGTGTAGTCGCAATGGTATTTACTGGAGTGGGTTGTTCATGAATGGCATTTACAGTTTGAGTGACTATAGTAGGTATCATACTTGATAACGCTTGATTTATTGCAGTCAAGATATTCGGGTCCACTGCATTCTCATTTGATCTCGGCATACGATGACGAGTTGTTCTTCGAATCTTAAGACGGGAGTTTCTTTTCAAAGCATTGCGAAAAGGAGGCATCTATAAGAACAAAAAGGTAGGAATCAAAACCCTAATAAGGATATCAAAAAGGAAATGAAGAGGAAAGTGTTCAAAAACAATGGCGGAAGTGTAATCAGGTCTCTCAGGTCAACACCAGTCGGGTTTCAACAGGAAAGAACCTAACGCTCTGATACCATTTCTGTAACACCCCAACTCGGCATGGAATTGAACGGTGTTAATTCTTAATAATTCAACACTAATACTAATTAGTCTTAAAATACAAATAATTGAATGAGTCGAAAAACAACGATAATTGTCATTACAAAAATAATCTAAAGCATAATCTTCAAGGTATTCTAATTCACACTCTCAGTCCCCGAATCAACCATGAGTACCTGCGGTAGAAGAAAGGAAAACTACGGCTGAGCCAATTGCCCAGTAAACGGATATAAAATAACGAACATAATATATGAGTTTTTCAAACATGTGTATTTTTAAACACACGCCTTTGTGACCCAAAAATATATTTACTAATAAAATCTTAAAATTCGTATTATCATATCAATCAAAACCAAATCGTATAAAGCCGACAAATCCATAAATTCAAAATTATCATATCGATCTCCTACAAAACGCATACGTTTGCATGTTAAGTCCCATGGACCAACATACATCCGCCAGACAATTTTGTACATAGGACCTGCAGATCCAGATGTACCCTACAAATGTGCACCCTACAATGTGAAATGGTGTGCAGGCACGACACAACCACTCATCCTACCGAATCCAACAAATCATACAAATCGTATAACGAATTAAATCGTCACCCACACAATATCACATCCCCGGTGCCCCCAAAAGATGTGAGTAATAGCCTACAATGCGAGATGGTTTGCAGGCACAACACAACCACTCACCCTACCTAATCCATCAATTCCAACAAATCCGTCAATTCCACAATGTCACATCCCCGGTGCCCCCAAAAGATGTGAGTAATAGCTCGAAACAACACAAATCAAAACCATATTATAACCGATCCAAAAATAGTATAATAAAACATAGTTTTGTTGCCAGACTTGATTGTTTGTGGATCATAAATTGTGTTTATTTGGTTTTTGGTTCGTGTACTTAGAAGCTTACTGCATCAGACTGGAATACCAATCTGGACGCCGTCCAGATCCTTGGACGCCGTCCCAGATTACAAAGCTGGACGCCGTCCAGATCTTTGGACGCCGTCCCAGACTTCAAAGCTGGACGCCGTCCAGATACACTGGCAGCTTCTGTCTTCGTTGGTCGTTTTACGAAAAATGTTTGCTATGCTATGGACCTCCGATTCACATGTAACTTGTTCTAACATGCTCATATATGATTAAAAACCTCAGAAAAATAGTTCGGGACCCGACCCGAACGTGTTGACTTTTTCGTTGACTTTGACCCGACCAAGTTGACTTTTAATCAAACTTAACCAATTGTTTGTGCAATCGTTCTAACATGCTTTTATACTTGTACCTTGCATGAAACATGACAATTTGATTCACCTGCTATTATGATCGAGTCTTAACGATCCATAGAACAAATTGAACATCTTTGACCTATCGTGTTTACCGTTATTGATACAACCTATTGTTTAGGTCAAGACTAGCGTTGTTCTTTGCACACGTTTACTTGTTGAAGTACTTTACTACTCGTGCACTCAAGGTGAGATCATAGTCCCACTTTTACTCTTTTTGAACTTATATTTGGGATGAGAAAACATAAACATTTCTTTTACTAAGTGAACACAAGTACAGGAAAACAAACATTCTACATACGAGTTTAGAACGAAATCCTCAATTCGATTATCATTAGTTACACTTGCAGGGTGTAAGTGTAGGCGTGAACTTATGTTGTATGGCTATATGGGTTTGACAAACCCTCATCTCGGACGGTTCGCTACCGTCCACAGATGAAATATATTTTCGAGAAACAGTGTTGTTCTAGCACTATGAATGGGGTATCAACGGATGGAATGTTAAGCCTTGATAATTGGGTGCTCGTGAATATTAACTTTTAGAATGTATTACTATTTTATCTTTGATGTAAATCTTGTGGTTCGACTTGCTTTTACTCACTTACTTACTTAAACCTATGATTTCACCAACGTTTTCGTTGACAGATTTCTATGTTTTTCTCAGGTCCCTGAACGTTTTGTGATACATGCTTCCGCTCATTATTTTGATACTTGAATTGGATGTCGAGTATATATGCATACATGGAGCATCTTTTGGCTACTTTTAAATTATGTCGCATAAGTTTCATTTGTACTTATAACTTTGTAACGTAACTTGTGGTGGAACAATTCTTATAAACTTTGAACAATCTTTACATTTGAAATGAATGCGACATATCTTTTGGTCAAACGTTGTTTTAAAGACTTATGACCACGTAACGGGACCTAAGTAGACGGCGCCGTCAATGACGATTTTGTCGGGTCGCTACAGATGGTATCAGAGCGTTGGTTGTAGGGATTTAGAGTTCATTGGTGTCAACCTCGAGTCATAGGGTACATTGGTGAGTCTAGACTACAACCGGCATATAGACTTGAAGTAGGAATTACTTGACTACTTGTGCATTTATACTCGAACGCTTCTACTCATATCTACTCTTAGTTCATCTTAATCTCACATTGTTTAATTTGATTGACACGCCACCTTGACTACATGAAATGATGTCGAATGCACATATGAATCAGGGTAATATAATTTCCGGGATTATATTACGGTGACTCATATGAACGTTCCGACATTGTGGCATAAAGAATTTAAGGCGAGTCAAGGAAAATTTTCTCTCTATCTTTATTCCATATCACGGTTAGTATTATTTAGAAGACTAACCAACGGTATTCTTTTGTTTTGAAGGAACAATGCCTCTTCGCCGTGCGCCACACCGTGAAACTCCCGAACAAGCTCTACAACGCATGATAGCCACCGCCGTAGATGCGGCCATGGCCGGTCACTCATCCAACAACAATAATAATAACAACCACAACAACAACAACAACAACAACAATGGAGCCGGTAACTCAAACGAGGGATGCTCCTATAAAGCTTTCATGGGGAGCAAACCTCACACTTTCGATGGAACCGGAGGACCGGTTGCTCTCACTCGATGGTTTGAGCAAATGGAAGCCGTTTGTAGCGACCCCGACAAATCGTCAAATGACGGCGTCATCTACGTATGGTCCCATTACATGGTCGTAAGTCTTTATAACGAAGTTTGATCGAAAAATATGTCGCATTCATTTCATAAATAAGGATGTTTCAAAGTTTACAAAAGTAGTTTCCATAACAAGTACATAACAATGTTTAAAGTTTGTATGAAACACGTGCGACACAATTAAAAGTAGTCAAAAAGACGCTCCACGTATGCAAGTATACTCGACATCCAATGCAAGTATCAAAAAGTATGAGCGGAAGCATGTATCACCTAAGTTCAAGGACCTGAGAGAAACATAGAGAATCTGTCAACGAAAACGTTGGTGAAATCATAGGTTTAAATAAGTAAGTGAGTAATAGTAAGTTGAACCACAAGATTTGCAACATCGATAAAGTCATAGTACATTCTAAAAGTTAATATTCACGAGCACTCAATTATCAAAGCTTAACATTCCGTTCGTTGAACCCCGTAATAATAGTGTTAGAACATACACTGTTTCTCGAAAATATATTTCACCCGTAGACGGTAGCGAACCGTCCGAAGTGAGGGTTTGTCAAACCCATATGGCCATATAACATAAGTTCTCGCTTACACCATCTGATGTAACTAATGATAATCGAATTGAGGATTTGTGTTCAAACTCGTATGTAGAATGTTTGCTTTCCCTGTACTTGTGTTCACGTAGTTTAAAAGAACGTTTATGTTTTCTCATCCCAAAAGTAAGTTCAAAAAGAGTAAAAGTGGGACTATGATCTCACCTTGTATGCACGAATCAAAAAGTACTTCGACAAGTAACGTGTGCAAAGAACAATGCTAGTCTTGACCTAAACAAATAGGTTGTATCAATAACGATAGTCACGAAGGGTCAAAGATGTTCAATTAGTCCTATGGCTCAATACGACTCGATTAATATAGCATGTGAATCAAATCATCAAGTTTTATGCAAGACACAAGTATAAAAGCATGTTAGAAAGATTGCATAATTAATTGGTTAAGTTTGACAAAAAGTCAAACTTGGTCGGTCAAAGTCAACGAAAAAGTCAACATGTTCGGGTCGGGTCCCGAACAAATTTTCTATGCTAATTATTCATATATAAGCATGTTAGAACAAATTGCATGTGAATTGGAGGTCTAGAACGTGCCAAACATTTTTCACATTTGGGACAAGGAGGTCAGAACCTGGCCCCCTTATATGTCGCGCCGCGACAGGAAGGGGCCGCGCCGCGGCAAACGCCGGGTGCTGGTGCCTGGCCAGTCCCAAATGTTCAAGTCTCTATCCAAAACCTTTTTGTGCATAAAACACAAACCGCTAACACTTAGGACTCGCACCTTATATCGCTGGAAAGCTCTTCTGACGTAGAATGCAACTAAACACAATTCATTAATCAAAAACCTCATTTGTAACAACCGAGTTTTCAAACCAAGTGATCATTCAATGCACACATTAATGCTTCAAACTCACCAATGCACATTTAATGATTCGGGCATTCAATGCATACATATGACATGCCATTTTGTAGGTAATTGAGCATACAACATAACCTAACACTTACAATTAGCATTTCGTGTCATTTAAAGCATCAAAAGTCCATTTCTGGTTCATGAAACCCTAACTCAAATTCACCAAATTTCATAATCAAGTTTAGAAGGTTTCTTTAACCAAACCATACATCATAACGAAGCTAGTAACACTAGGAATAAGATTAAAACATGAACTCTTAGCATCAAACAACATATGAACACTCAAAATTCAAGATTAAGCATGTGAACTTTCAATATGAACTAGTTACATCAAAATAGCAAGAACAAGCATACAAAACACATAATCATACTAGACTTGAGCCATAGACACTAATTAACAACTTTATAACTCAAAAATCTCAAGAACACATAAAATTAGTGATTTTAGAAAGTTACCCAAAATTGATGAAATCGGTATGGAATCGAAGAGGAGATCACGAGGAGTTCAAATATGTAATTTGTTTTGATTGAATCCTTCTTGAACGAATTTGGATGATGATTTCCTTTTGATGAAATTAGAGAAAAATATGGAAGTATTTTAGAAAAAGAGAAATGAATGGATAATGGTGAGGAGGTGGTTGACTTAGTCAAAAGCTAGTCACCACTTTGGTGTTTTGGCGAAACTAGTCCCTCGAGTTCGGTTGCGGGTGCGTTAAATTACCTAAACATGATAATTTAAAACGCGTATTAACGAGATGTCTTATAAACATATAACGGAACTTAAATAGTTAAACGGAAAATTGACGGAAAAAGGCGGGATGTTACATTACCTACACCTTAAAAGAAATTTCGTCCCGAAATTTAGGTAGGCGTAGTGGTCGTTGTTTCTTCCTTGGAATCTGACGTTTCCGGAACCGGGAATAGATGAGGGTGTTTCTTTCGCATTTGATCTTCTCTTTCCCAAGTAAACTCGGGTCCCCTTTTGGCATTCCAACGGACCTTAACAATCGGGATCCGGCTTTGTTTTAATTCCTTCTCGCCGTAGTCCACAATTTCAACCGGTTCCTCCACAAAATGGAGTTTGTCATTAATAGTAAGTTCCTCGAGAGGGACGACGATATCGGGCTCGGCAAAACATTTCTTCAAGTTAGATACATGAAATGTAGGGTGGACGGAGCTTAGTTGAGGCGGAAGATCCAAACGATACGCAACGGTTCCAACACGCTCTAAGATTTCGAAAGGACCAACGTACCGCGGATTTAGTTTCCCACGTTTCCCAAAATGGATGACACCTTTCCAAGGTGCGACTTTTAACATGACGCGGTCACCGACTTGAAATTCGAGGTCTTTGCGTCTTTTGTTGGTATAGCATTTTTGGCGACTCCGGGCCGTCCGAAGCCTATCTCGGATTTGAAGAATCTTCTCGGTGGTTTCGTGAATGAGTTCGGGCCCGTAAATTTGCACGTCACCCACTTCGGCCCAACAAAGAGGAGAGCGACATTTTCGACCATATAACGCTTCAAAAGGTGCGGCCTTAATACTCGCGTGATAACTATTGTTGTAAGAGAATTCGGCGAGAGGTAAGTGATTGTCCCAAGCTTTTCCAAAATCAACAACGCAAGCTCGTAACATATCCTCTAAGGTTTGTATTGTACGTTCACTTTGCCCATCGGTTTGGGGATGATATGCGGTGCTCATGTCCAAACGCGTTCCCAACGCTTCTTGTAACGTACGCCAAAATCTAGAAACGAAACGACCATCTCGGTCGGAGATAATCGATAACGGTACTCCGTGTCGGGCTACAATCTCTTTAATGTAAAGTCGTGCAAGTTTCTCCATTTTGTCGGTTTCTTTCATGGCGAGAAAGTGCGCGGATTTGGTGAGACGGTCAACAATGACCCAAATTGTATCATAACCGCCCGACGTTTTCGGTAGTTTGGTGATAAAATCCATCGTGATCCTTTCCCACTTCCATTGCGGGATCTCGGGTTGTTGAAGTAACCCGGACGGTCTTTGGTGTTCGGCTTTGACTTTAGCGCAAGTCAAACATTTGGCGACGTATCTAGCAACCTCCTTTTTTATGTTCGGCCACCAATATTGTTCTTTAAGGTCATGGTACATCTTATTGGCGCCGGGATGAATCGAGTATCGCGATTTGTGGGCTTCGTCTAGGATGAGGTTTCGTAGATCGTCATATCTAGGCACCCAAATTTTTCCGGCGTAATATCGAAGTCCGGTCTCCTTAACTTCGAATCGGGAGACGAGAATGTTTAAAAGTTCGCGTGCGATGTTGTTGTCCTTAAGAACTTCATCTTGGGCTACCCGAATTTGGCTATTAAGGTTGGAGTGGATGGTGATATTCAAAGCTCGGACACGAAGAGGCACCGCTCTTTCCTTTCGACTTAAGGCATCGGCCACTACATTTGCCTTCCCGGGGTGGTAACGAAGCTCGCAGTTATAATCGTTCAAGGTCTCAATCCACCTTCGTTGTCTCATGTTTAGTTGCTTTTGATCGAAGATATGTTGGAGACTTTTGTGATCGGTAAAGATGGTACTTTTGGTACCAAGAAGATGATATCTCCATAACTTAAGTGCAAAGATGACGGCACCGAGTTCAAGATCATGTGTCGTGTAGTTTCGTTCGTGGACTTTGAGTTGTCGAGAGGCATAAGCAATGACTTTATTTCGTTGCATTAATACGCATCCATAACCGTTTTTCGAGGCATCACAATATACAACAAAATCATCATTGCCTTCGGGAAGTGACAAGATAGGAGCGGTGGTTAGCTTAGTTTTCAAGATTTGAAAAGCGGTTTCTTGTTCGGATGACCAAATGAACTTTCGTTCCTTGTGAGTTAACGCGGTTAGAGGGCGAGCGATTAAGGAGAAATCCTTGATGAATTTACGATAGTATCCAGCGAGACCTAAGAATTGACGAATTTGAGTAGGAGTAGTAGGAGTCTCCCGTTTACTAATGGCTTCGATTTTTGCGGGATCGACTTTAATGCCTTGATCACTTACAACGTGACCGAGGAATTGAACTTCCTTCAACCAAAATTCACACTTGGAGAACTTGGCATAGAGTTGTTCTTTTCTCAAGAGTTCAAGCACGAGTCGGAGATGTTCTTTGTGTTCCTCTTCGTTTTTAGAATAGATCAAAATATCATCGATGAACATGATAACGAATTTGTCGAGGTAAGGTTTGCACACGCGGTTCATGAGATCCATGAACACCGCCGGTGCGTTAGTGAGACCGAAAGGCATGACAAGGAACTCATAACTACCATAACGAGTCCGGAAGGTGGTTTTGGAGACATCTTCCCCTTTAACCCTTAGTTGATGATAACCCGAACGGAGATCGATTTTTGAGTATACACGAGAACCTTGTAGTTGATCAAAGAGGTCATCAATGCGAGGAAGAGGATATCGGTTCTTAACCGTCAATTTGTTTAGTTCACGATAATCAATGCACATTCGTAGGGATCCGTCTTTCTTCTTGACGAACAAAATCGTAGCGCCCCATGGTGAATGGCTAGGTTGAATGAAACCATGGTCAAGTAGCTCTTGGATTTGACTTTGTAATTCTTGTAATTCGGATGGAGCGAGTCTATACGGTGCACGCGCTACGGGTGCGGCTCCTGGAATAAGATCGATTTTAAATTCAACCGGTCGATGAGGTGGAAGACCCGGTAATTCGTCGAGAAATACATCGGAAAAGTCACTAACAATTGGCACATCTTCAATGCGCTTTTCGTCGGCCTCGACTTTCTTAACGTGAGCAAGAATCGCGAAACAACCCTTGCGAAGTAGCTTTCGAACTTTAAGGCACGAAACGAGATTGAGTCCGGTGCAATTTTTGTCGCCATAGACAATCAATGGTTCACCATTCTCGATAGGAATTCGGATTGCGTGAAGATCGCAAAGAATGTGAGATTTATTTTTGACCATCCAATTCATACCGATTATTACATCAAAACTCCCTAATTCCATGGGTATCAAGTCAATTTCAAATTCCTTATCCAAAATGTTCAAAGTACACCCCCGGTAATATGTGTCGGCACTTAAGAGTTTTCCGTCGGCCACTTCGATGGAATAAGTAGTATCTAAAGGGTGTGGTGGAGTGCAAAGGGTAGGAGCCAAATTCTTAGACACAAAACATTTATCGGCACCCGAATCGAATAAGCAAGTAACATAAGAGTTGTTGAGAAGAAACGTACCCGTGACTAGTTCATTGTCATCTCGGGCTTCCTCGGTGTTGATGTTAAAGGCTCGGCCTCGGTTGTTGGGGTTGGCTTTCTTTTTCGGGTATTCGTTCTTATAATGGCCCGTTTGGCCACATTCGTAACAAGTGACCGTTTTTGGAGGATTGGGCCCCTTTCGAGCAACGGGGGCGGCGCTTGTGCAATTGTTGGCCCTATGACCAACACCTTGGCAACGGTGACAAACTAGCTTGTTACATTCGCCGTGATGATGCTTGTGGCATTTGTTGCAAAAAGGTAAGTTTCCGACATAACCCTTCTTGCCGTCGTTGTTGAAAGGCTTTTTGGTGAAGGTGTTGTTATTATAGTTGGTTGATGGAGTGGCTTCCCATTTCCTTTTGTTGCCACCCGACTTGTCCTCGGCCTTAGGAGCCGGCACTACGATTTCGTCAACCGTTTCGATTAATTGGCGGGCCATGTTCATAGCGGCTTGATGAGTAGCGGGTTTGGATGACATCACCCCTTGTTTAATGCTTTTTGGAAGACCGAACATGTAGAGCTCAATCCTTTGAGATTCGGGGTTAACAAGATTAGGACACATCAAGGATAGTTCGGCGAAGCGTTGATTATAAGCTTTAAGATCGTTTCCGACCGCTTTCAAAGCTCTTAGTTCTTCCTCAAGCTTTCGGGTTTCTTCACGCGGAAAATATTCAACAATCATCTTTTCCCTTAGATCGGCCCAAGAGAGGGCATGAGCTTCATCGGTACCCACCGATTGAACATAGGTGTTCCACCATGTTAGAGCAATTCCGGAGAAAGTGTGGGTGGAGTATTTGACCTTGTCTTGATCCCGACAACCGCTTATGCTAAAGACTGCCTCAGTTTGTTCAAACCAACGAGTAAGCACAACCGGTCCCCCGGTTCCATCATAAGTGTGAGGTTTGCACCCCATGAAAGCTTTGTAGGAGCACCCTTCGCTAGAGTTACCGGCTCCTTGGTTGTTGTTGTTGTTATTATTATTGTTGTTGTTGGACGAGTGACCGGCCATGGCCGCATCCACGGCGGTGGCTATCATGCGTTGCAAAGCTTGTTCGGGAGTTTCATTGCGTCGTACACGGCGAGGAGGCATTGTTCCTTCAAAACAAAAGAATACCGTTGGTTAGTATTCTAAATAATACTAACCGTGATATGGAATAAAGATAAAGAGAAAATTATCCTTGACTCGCCTTAAATTCTTTATGTCATAATGTCGGTATGTTCATATGAGTCACCGTAATATAATTTCCGGGAATTATATTACCTTAATTCATATGTGCATTCGACATTACATCATATAGTCAAGGTGGCGTGTCAATTAAATTATACAACGCAAGATTTTAGATAGAATAAGAGTAGATATGAGTAAGAGAGCTCGAGTATAAATGCACATGTAGTCAAGTAATTCCTATGTCAAGTCTATATGCCGGTTGTAGTCTAGACCCACCAATGTACCCTATGACTCGGGGTTGACACCAATGAACTCTAAATCCCTACAACCAAGGCTCTGATACCACTTGTAGCGACCCCGACAAATCGTCAAATGACGGCGTCATCTACGTATGGTCCCATTACATGGTCGTAAGTCTTTATAACGAAGTTTGATCGAAAAATATGTCGCATTCATTTCATAAATAAGGATGTTTCAAAGTTTACAAAAGTAGTTTCCATAACAAGTACATAACAATGTTTAAAGTTTGTATGAAACACGTGCGACACAATTAAAAGTAGTCAAAAAGACGCTCCACGTATGCAAGTATACTCGACATCCAATGCAAGTATCAAAAAGTATGAGCGGAAGCATGTATCACCTAAGTTCAAGGACCTGAGAGAAACATAGAGAATCTGTCAACGAAAACGTTGGTGAAATCATAGGTTTAAATAAGTAAGTGAGTAATAGTAAGTTGAACCACAAGATTTGCAACATCGATAAAGTCATAGTACATTCTAAAAGTTAATATTCACGAGCACTCAATTATCAAAGCTTAACATTCCGTCCGTTGAACCCCGTAATAATAGTGTTAGAACATACACTGTTTCCCGAAAATATATTTCACCCGTAGACGGTAGCGAACCGTCCGAAGTGAGGGTTTGTCAAACCCATATGGCCATATAACATAAGTTCTCGCTTACACCATCTGATGTAACTAATGATAATCGAATTGAGGATTTGTGTTCAAACTCGTATGTAGAATGTTTGTTTTCCCTGTACTTGTGTTCACGTTGTTTAAAAGAACGTTTATGTTTTCTCATCCCAAAAGTAAGTTCAAAAAGAGTAAAAGTGGGACTATGATCTCACCTTGTATGCACGAATCAAAAAGTACTTCGACAAGTAACGTGTGCAAAGAACAATGCTAGTCTTGACCTAAACAAATAGGTTGTATCAATAACGATAGTCACGAAGGGTCAAAGATGTTCAATTAGTCCTATGGCTCAATACGACTCGATTAATATAGCATGTGAATCAAATCATCAAGTTTTATGCAAGACACAAGTATAAAAGCATGTTAGAAAGATTGCATAATTAATTGGTTAAGTTTGACAAAAAGTCAAACTTGGTCGGTCAAAGTCAACGAAAAAGTCAACATGTTCGGGTCGGGTCCCGAACAAATTTTCTATGCTAATTATTCATATATAAGCATGTTAGAACAAATTGCATGTGAATTGGAGGTCTAGAACGTGCCAAATATTTTTCACATTTGGGACAAGGAGGTCAGAACCTGGCCCCCTTATATGTCGCGCCGCGACAGGAAGGGGCCGCGCCTCGGCAAAGGCCGGGTGCTGGTGCCTGGCCAGTCCCAAATGTTCAAGTCTCAATCCAAAACCTTTTTGTGCATAAAACACAAACCGCTAACACTTAGGACTCGCACCTTATATCGTTGGAAAGCTCTTCTGACGTAGAATGCAACTAAACACAATTCATTAATCAAAAACCTCATTTGTAACAACCGAGTTTTCAAACCAAGTGATCATTCAATGCATACATTAATGCTTCAAACTCACCAATGCACATTTAATGATTCGGGCATTCAATGCATACATATGACATGCCATTTTGTAGGTAATTGAGCATACAACACAACCTAACACTTACAATTAGCATTTCGTGTCATTTAAAGCATCAAAAGTCCATTTCTGGTTCATGAAACCCTAACTCAAATTCACCAAATTTCATAATCAAGTTTAGAAGGTTTCTTTAACCAAACCATACATCATAACGAAGCTAGTAACACTAGGAATAAGATTAAAACATGAACTCTTAGCATCAAACAACATATGAACACTCAAAATTCAAGATTAAGCATGTGAACTTTCAATATGAACTAGTTACATCAAAATAGCAAGAACAAGCATACAAAACACATAATCATACTAGACTTAAGCCATAGACACTAATTAACAACTTTATAACTCAAAAATCTCAAGAACACATAAAATTAGTGATTTTAGAAAGTTACCCAAAATTGATGAAATCGGTATGGAATCGAAGAGGAGATCACGAGGAGTTCAAATATGTAATTTGTTTTGATTGAATCCTTCTTGAACGAATTTGGATGATGATTTCCTTTTGATGAAATTAGAGAAAAATATGGAAGTATTTTAGAAAAAGAGAAATGAATGGATAATGGTGAGGAGGTGGTTGACTTAGTCAAAAGCTAGTCACCACTTTGGTGTTTTGGCGAAACTAGTCCCTCGAGTTCGGTTGCGGGTGCGTTAAATTACCTAAACATGATAATTTAAAACGCGTATTAACGAGATGTGTTATAAACATATAACGGAACTTAAATAGTTAAACGGAAAATTGACGGAAAAAGGCGGGATGTTACACCGTTTTTAGCATAAGCGGTTGTCGGGACCAAGACAAGGTCAAGTACTCCACTCACACTTTCTCCGGCGTCACTCTCACTTGGTGGAACACCTATGTACAATCGGTGGGTACCGATGAAGCCCACGCTCTCTATTGGTCCGATTTGAAAGGAAAGATGATCACCGAATACTTTCCGCGCGAGGAAACCCGAAAGCTCGAACAAGAGCTAAGAACTCTAAAAGCGGTCGGAAACGATCTCAAGGCCTATAATCAACGATTTTCTGAACTAGCCTTGATGTGCCCAAACCTTGTGAACCCCGAGTCTTTACGGGTTGAACTTTACATGGATGGTCTTCCAAAGAGCATCAAACACGGAGTAATGTCATCCAAACCCCCTAATCATCAAGAAGCTTTGAACATGGCCCGCAAATTAATAGAGACGGTGGACGAAATCGTAGTACCGGCACCTAAAGCCGAGGACAAGTCGGGTAACAATAAAAGAAAATGGGAAGCCACTCCATCAAGCAACTACAACAACAATACCTTCACCAAAAAGCCTTTCAACAACGACGGCAAGAAAGGTTATGCCGGAACTCAACCTTTTTGCAACAAATGTCACAAGCACCACTCGGGTGAATGCGGCAAGCTAATTTGCCACCGGTGCCAAGGAGTTGGTCATAAGGCCAACAATTGCACAAGCGCCGCCCCCATCGCTCGAAAGGGGCCCAATCCTCCAAAAACGGTCACTTGTTACGAATGTGGCCAAACGGGCCATTATAGAAATGCATGCCCGAAGAGGAAAGATAACCCCAATACGCGGCCGAGCTTTCAACATCAACACCGAGGAAGCCCGAGATGATAATGAATTGGTCACGGGTACGTTTCTTCTCAACAACACTTATGTTACTTGTTTATTCGATTTGGGTGCCGATAAGAGTTTTGTATCCAAGACTTTGAGTCATTCTTTTAATACTCCACCACGTCCACTAGATACCACTTATACCATTGAAGTGACCAACGGAAAACTATTCAGTGCCGACACATATTACCGGGGGTGTACGTTAAACATTTTGGGTAATGAGTTTGAAATCGACTTGATACCCATGGAACTAGGTAGCTTCGATGTAATAATCGGTATGAATTGGCTAGCCAAAATGAAATCTCACATCCTTTGTAATCTTAACGCAATCCGAATCCCTATCGAGAATGGTGAACCTTTGATCGTCTATGGCGATAAGAGTTGCACCGAACTCAACCTCGTTTCGTGTATTAAAGTTAGAAAACTACTCCGTAAGGGCTGTTTTGCGATCCTTGCTCACGTTAAGAAAGTCGAGTCCGATGAGAAGCACATCGATGATGTGCCAATTGTTAGTGACTATTCCGATGTATTTCCCGATGAATTGCCGGGTCTTCCACCTCATCGACCGGTTGAATTCCAAATCGATCTTACTCCGGGAGCCGCACCCGTAGCACGTGCACCATATAGACTCGCTCCATCCGAAATGCAAGAATTGCAAAGTCAAATCCAAGAACTACTTGACCGTGGTTTTATCCAACCTAGCCATTCACCTTGGGGCGCTCCGATTTTGTTTGTTAAAAAGAAAGACGGATCCCTACGAATGTGCATTGACTATCGTGAACTAAACAAATTGACGATAAAGAACCGATATCCTCTTCCTCGCATCGATGACCTCTTTGATCAACTACAAGGGTCTTGTGTATATTCGAAAATCGATCTCAGCTCGGGTTATCATCAATTGAGGGTTAAGGGGGAAGATGTCTCCAAAACCGCTTTCCGAACTCGTTATGATAGTTATGAATTTCTTGTAATGCCATTTGGTCTCACTAATGCACCGGCGGTGTTCATGGATCTTATGAACCGCGTGTGCAAACCGTATCTTGACAAATTCGTTATCGTGTTCATCGATGATATTTTAGTCTATTCGAAAAGCGAAGAAGAACACGAGGAACACCTCCGACTTGTGCTTGAACTTTTAAGACAAGAACAACTCTATGCCAAATTCTCCAAGTGTGAATTTTGGTTAAAGGAAGTTCAATTTCTTGGTCATGTTGTAAGTGACCAATGTATTAAAGTCGATCCAACAAAAATCGAAGCCATTAGTAAATGGGAGACTCCTACTACTCCTACTCACATCCGTCAATTCTTGGGTCTCGCCGGATACTACCGTAGATTCATCAAGGATTTTCCTTTGGTTGCTCGTCCTCTAACCGCTTTAACTCACAAGGGAAAGAAATTCATTTGGGCGACCGAGCAAGAATCCGCGTTTCAAATCTTGAAGACAAAGCTAACCACCACTCCTATCTTGTCACTTCCCGAAGGCAATGATGATTTTGTTGTATATTGCGATGCCTCGAAACATGGTTTTGGGTGTGTATTGATGCAACGGAAGAAAGTCATTGCTTATGCCTCTCGACAACTCAAAATTCATGAACGAAACTACACGACGCATGATCTCGAACTCGGAGCCGTTGTCTTTGCACTTAAAATGTGGAGACACTATCTTTATGGAACCAAGAGTACTATCTTTACCGACCACAAAAGTCTCCAACACATTTTCGATCAAAAGCAACTAAACATGAGACAACGAAGGTGGATTGAAACCTTAAACGATTACGATTGCGAGCTTCGTTACCATCCCGGGAAGGCAAATGTAGTAGCCGATGCCTTAAGTCGAAAAGAAAGAGCGGTGCCTCTTCGTGTCCGAGCTTTAAACATCACCATTCGCACCAACCTCAATAGTCAAATTCGTGTAGCCCAAGATGAAGCTCTCAAGGATGAAAACATCTCTCTCGAACACTTGAACGTCCTCACCTCTCGATTCGAAGTTAAAGAAACCGGACTCCGATATTTCGTCGGAAGAATTTGGGTACCTAGTTATGGGGACTTGCGAAGCCTTATTTTGGACGAAGCCCATAAGTCAAGATATTCGATTCACCCCGGTGCCAATAAGATGTACCACGACCTCAAAGAACAATATTGGTGGCCGAACATTAAAAGGGACGTCGCTACTTATGTTGGAAAGTGCCTAACTTGCTCCAAAGTCAAAGCCGAACATCAAAGACCGTCCGGACTACTTCAACAACCCGAAATCCCACAATGGAAATGGGAAAGGATAACGATGGATTTTATCACCAAACTACCAAAGACGGTTGGCGGTTATGATACTATTTGGGTCATTGTTGACCGACTCACCAAATCTGCGCACTTCCTAGCCATGAAGGAAACCGACAACATGGAGAAACTCGCACAACTCTACATCAAAGAAATCGTAGCCCGACACGGTGTACCCTTATCGATTATCTCCGACCGAGATGGCCGTTTTGTTTCTAGATTTTGGCGTACTTTGCAAGAAGCATTGGGAACGCGTTTAGACATGAGCACCGCATATCATCCACAAACCGACGGACAAAGCGAATGCACAATTCAAACCTTGGAAGACATGCTACGAGCTTGCGTGGTTGATTTCGGAAAAGCTTGGGACAAGCACTTACCTCTCGCCGAGTTCTCTTACAATAATAGTTATCACGCGAGTATTAAAGCCGCACCTTTTGAAGCGCTATATGGCCGAAAATGTCGTTCACCTCTTTGTTGGGCCGAGGTAGGCGACGTGCAAATCACCGGACCTGAACTCATTCACGAAACCACCGAGAAAATCGTTCAAATCCGAGATAGGCTTAGGACGGCCCGAAGTCGTCAAAAGAGCTATACCGACAAACGACGCAACGATCTTGAATTTCAGGTCGGTGACCGAGTAATGTTAAAAGTCGCACCTTGGAAAGGTGTAATCCGCTTTGGGAAACGCGGGAAGCTAAATCCGCGGTATATTGGTCCTTTTGAAATCTTGGAGCGTGTTGGAACCGTTGCTTATCGTTTAGATCTTCCTCCTAATTGAACACCGTTCATCCTACTTTCCATGTATCTAACTTGAAAAAGTGTTTAGCTGAACCCGAACTCGTCATCCCTCTCGAGGAGCTTACTATCGATGACAAACTTCATTTTGTGGAGGAACCGGTTGAAATTGTGGACACCTCCGTCAAAACGTTAAAACAAAGCCGAATTCCAATTGTCAAGGTCCGTTGGAATGCCAAAAGGGGACCCGAGTTTACTTGGGAAAGACAAGATCAAATGCAAAGGAAGTATCCTCATCTATTCGTAAATTCGGAAACGCAAGATCTCGAGGAAGGAACAACGACTACTACGCCTACTTAAATTTCGAGACGAAATTTCTTTTAAGGAGTAGGTAATGTAACATCCCGCCTTTTTCCGGTTACTTTCCGTTTAACTATTTTAAAGTCCGTTATATATTTATAACATCTTTCGTTAATACGCGTTTTAAATTATCTCGATTAGGTAATTCACGCACCCGATTCAAACTTGAGGGACTAAAATTGACACGGGGCAAACTAGTTGACTAGGTCACCTAGTCCACCCCAATCACCACCATTCAACCATCTCCATCTCTCTCTCTCTTTCTCTCTAGCAAGAACACACACAATTTCCAAATTCATTCAATCATCATCTAAATTCGATCTAGGAGGCTTACAACAAAATAAATTACATATTCGTGATCCTCTCTTCATCCTCTTCATTTTGGTATCAACTTCATCTCGTTTGGGTAACATTTCTAAAACTCTAGATTTCTCTAAATTCGTGTTTTTGACTTGAAATGGTGTTAGTTAGTGTCTATGGCTCATTGTGATGTCGTGTATGTAATTTGTAGGCTCGATCTTGTTATTTGGTGTAACTAGCATGAACACTTGAAATGGGTTAGTTTAACCTTTGATTTTGAATGATAAAATGTGTTTAGATTTTAATGGTTGTGTGTTCAAAGTGTTAGTTACTTCATTAACTTCGTTTTGGTGTGTTGATTGACATGAAAACCTTACATTAACATGATTATTGGTTTTGAGATTTTGGTTAGGGTTTGATAAGCTTTATATGAACTTTTGATGTATCAAACGCTATGAAATATTTTTGATAAGTGTTTTGTTGCAACGTGTGTTTGATTACCTTCGAAACGGCATATCATACATGTAAATTGGTTACCCGAATCATGAAATGCGTTTTTAGAACTTGAACCTTTGATTATGAAAGTTTAATGCGGTTTTGGGTTGTTGTAGGTGTTAAATTACTTGTTGAAATGTGTCTAGTCGTTTTCTTCGTCAAATTACCTTCCCAACGGTATAAAATACTTGACTTGATTGTTTGCGGATCATAAATTGTGTTTATTTGGTTTTTGGTTCGTGTACTTAGAAGCTTACTGCATCAGACTGGAATACCAATCTGGACGCCGTCCAGATCCTTGGACGCCGTCCCAGATTACAAAGCTGGACGCCGTCCAGATCTTTGGACGCCGTCCCAGACTTCAAAAGATACACTGGCAGCTTCTGTCTTCGTTGGTCGTTTTACGAAAAATGTTTGCTATGCTATGGACCTCCGATTCACATGTAACTTGTTCTAACATGCTCATATATGATTAAAAACCTCAGAAAAATAGTTCGGGACCAGACCCGAACGTGTTGACTTTTTCGTTGACTTTGACCCGACCAAGTTGACTTTTAATCAAACTTAACCAATTGTTTGTGCAATCGTTCTAACATGCTTTTATACTTGTACCTTTCATGAAACATGACAATTTGATTCACCTGCTATTATGATCGAGTCTTAACGAGCCATAGAACTAATTGAACATCTTTGACCTATCGTGTTTACCGTTATTGATACAACCTATTGTTTAGGTCAAGACTAGCGTTGTTCTTTGCACACGTTTACTTGTTGAAGTACTTTACTACTCGTGCACTCAAGGTGAGATCATAGTCCCACTTTTACTCTTTTTGAACTTATATTTGGGATGAGAAAACATAAACATTTCTTTTACTAAGTGAACACAAGTACAGGAAAACAAACATTCTACATACGAGTTTAGAACGAAATCCTCAATTCGATTATCATTAGTTACACTTGCAGGGTGTAAGTGTAGGCGTGAACTTATGTTGTATGGCCATATGGGTTTGACAAACCCTCATCTCGGACGGTTCGCTACCGTCCACAGATGAAATATATTTTCGAGAAACAGTGTTGTTCTAGCACTATGAATGGGGTATCAACGGACGGAATGTAAAGCCTTGATAATTGGGTGCTCGTGAATATTAACTTTTAGAATGTATTACTATTTTATCTTTGATGTAAATCTTGTGGTTCGACTTACTTTTACTCACTTACTTACTTAAACCTATGATTTCACCAACGTTTTCGTTGACAGATTTCTATGTTTTTCTCAGGTCCCTGAACGTTTTGTGATACATGCTTCCGCTCATTATTTTGATACTTGCATTGGATGTCGAGTATATATGCATACATGGAGCGTCTTTTGGCTACTTTTAAATTATGTCGCATAAGTTTCATTTGTACTTATAACTTTGTAACGTAACTTGTGGTGGAACAATTCTTATAAACTTTGAACAATCTTTACATTTGAAATGAATGTGACATATCTTTTGGTCAAACGTTGTTTTAAAGACTTATGACCACGTAACGGGACCTAAGTAGACGGCGCCGTCAATGACGATTTTGTCGGGTCGCTACAAACATGACGTTAGCTTTACGTAACATGACGTTAACTTGACGTTAGCTTTACGTAACATGACGTTAACTTGACGTTAGCTTTACGTAACATGACGTTAACTTGACGTTAGCTTTACGTAACATGACGTTAACTTGAAGTTAACATGACGTTAACTTGACTTTAACTTGACGTTAGCTTTACGTAAAATAACGTTAACTTGACGTTAGCTTTACGTGACATGACGTTAACCCGACGTTAACTGGACGTTAACTGGACGTTAACTTGACGTTAACATGACGTTAAATTGACGTTAGCTTTACGTAACATGACGTTAACTTGACGTGAACATGACATTAACTTGACGTTAATATGACGTTAACTAGACGTTAACTTGATGTTAACATGACGTTAACTTGACGTTAGCTTTACGTAACATGACGTTAACTTTACGTTAACATGACGTTAACTTGAAGTTAACTTGACGTTAACTTGACGTTAACATGATGTTAACTTGACGTTAACTTGACGTTAACATGACGTTAACTTGACGTTAACTTGACGTTAACAAGACGTTAACTTGACGTTAACTTGACGTTAACATGACTTTAACTGGACGTTAACTTGACGTTAACATGACGTTAACTGGACGTTAACTTGACGTTAACTTGATGTTAGCTTTACGTATCATGACGTTAACTCTACGCTAACTTGACGTTAACTTGACCTTAACTTGACGTTAACTTGACGTTAACTTGACGTTAACATGACGTTAACTTGACGTTAACTTGACGTTAACATGACGTTAACATGACGTTAACTTGACGTTAACATGGCGTTAACTTGACGTTAACTTTACGTTAACATGACGTTAACTTGACGTAAACTTGACGTTAACTTGACGTTAACATGACGTTAACTTTACGTAACATGACGTTAACTTGACGTTAGCTTTACGTAACATGACGTTAACTTGACGTTAGCTTTTCGTAACATGACGTTAAATTGACGTTAGCTTTACGTAACATGACGTTAACTTGACTTTAACATGACGTTAACTTGACGTTAGCTTTACGTAACATAACGTTAACTTGACGTTAGCTTTATGTGACATGACGTTAACTTGATGTTAACTTGACGTTAACTTGATGTTAAGATGACGTTAAATTGACGTTAGCTTTACGTAACATGACGTTAGCTTTACGTAACATGACGTTAACTTGACGTGAACATGACGTTAACTTGACGTTAAGATGACGTTAACTTGACGTTAGCTTTACGTAACTTGACGTTAACTTTAAGTAACATGACGTTAACTTTACATTAACTTTTCGTTAACATGAAGTTAACTTTACGTTAACTTGAAGTTAACTTGACGTTAACTTTACGTAACATGACGTTAACTTGACGTTAATTTTAAGTGACAAACTATCATGAAAGTTTGACAAACTATCAATACTTTCATTATAGTTTGTCACTTAAGATCTCAATGATCTTGGATTTTTCGCCTAAGTATTGGTTCACCATGGCCTTGTCACAGTTGTTGAATCAACAAATTGGCCACTCAGATCCTTCACTTGGTTACCCGAGTCATATTCTAGTCATGTTCTGATGCTGTGATATGATCCAAGTAACTAAGTAAGCAGACGCCTGTAACACATGACGCACATAATAAGACAAAATTCTCATGCAAGTTTAGGGGCTTAAGTGTTGTTTTCATATGCATTTGTTTGGGGAAGAGTGTGATTCTGTGTCTCCTACAAACAAACTATTTTTCACATTAAGTGATAAGTGACAAAGAAGCAATAATTTTAGTTACTGAATTATGAGATGTAAAAAAAAAAAATTGACAAGTAAACAGACCATAAAATAGTGGGGTGGGGTCTAGCATTTTTATTTTATAATATATTCCAGTATTTGTTATTGCTCTGCCTTTGATGGTCCATGGGTTCAAGTATTGACTTTGATTAAGACTTGTGAGAGGTAGAACAAATAATAATAACGATATTATAATTATAATTAATAAGAATAATACTCCGTAATAAGGTTTGATAAATGTTAAAAAAAAAAAAAAAAAAACTAGTCATATATATTTCTACTGAAGTTAATCCTTGTACAGAAAGTAACTATTTCATAGTTTTATGTTACCGTAAGCTTTTGAAATAGTGAAGTGAAAAAGTATCAGTCTACAAGATCTACATGAACCACACTATAGTTTTAAGTTCTAAGTAGCAGATACATGAAAAACATGAGAAATTCATTTCTATATGGCGATCCTTTGTTGAGGCTGTTAAGGGACAAGATCAATTAACTTCTGCAAATCAGGCACCCGTATGTGAAGCAAGTCACATTGAAATTAAGATTGATGATAGGGTTCTCGTATTTAATCTTCCGAAATCGGTGAGCAATCACAACTTTGTGTTTAGCTATAACAAAGATCGCCTTTTTTTGGTAGAAGTGAATAGCAACGAGTTGGACCTGAAATTTAAGGGTTCCAGTAACCAACAATTTAAGTCATCACAATGCCATTTTGAAAATGTCCAGGAAGCAAGTTCTACAGGACTTTCCAAGCCTGTCAAGAATTATGAGATTCGTGATAATGAATTCAGGGAGACGACACCAACTGTTGCGATGACTTCTCCGGCAAAGGATGCCGGTGATGGTAGTGCGAAAATTGAGGTGACCCAAGAGTCGTGCGGCGTTGATGCAAAAGAGATCTATTCGAGTTTCAATTCCGGCCAAAAGCTTCCAGAGGATGGCGTTGAAAAATTAAAAAACAACCGGTGCAAGAGTCACTCCGATGAGTGTGAACCCGCCGGATTAGATATTTCCGGTGGAAAGCATGGCACCGAAGGTGGAAAACAAGTCGCCTGTAAGATTGAGGTAGTCGAGGAATTCCAGGTTCATATTTCCAAGAATTCTGACATGGGTAATGAGTGCAACTCTTCGTGTGAATCAAAAGTGACAGCTTGCAAAGAAGATCAGTTTGCGCGTGGGGAGCAGGAGTCCAAGAATGGATCTTACAATTTGAATAAACTAGTTTTCCAACCCTCGCTTCGCGCCGGAAGTTCTTAGTTACGGAACCTGCGAGTGAAAAATCAATATATATAAAAAGTACCTTAAATATTTAGCGTTTTTTTAAAGTGTCCGTTTTGCGTATAGTTAGTGACATTGTGTTCATAAAATTATTTCGAGTTTAAGGATGGTGTCGGAAAAATTTAACTCGTTGCGAGCGAGAAGATATGACCTGTTGAATATTTGAGTGGAGTTTATTTAAGATATTTTATAAAAATTTTGATTTGACGATTTAACCCCCTGTGTTGGGGGCCGATTTTAATTTTTAAAAAAATTGTTGGGGGCTTTTGTGGGGTTACTTGAAAGGAAGAAGGGAAAAGGAAAAAAAAAAGTGAAAAGACGGAAATACCCCTGGTACTATTCGTAAGTTTTGTCAAATAGTTACCAACTAGTTATTGAACCCTCGCTTCGCGCCGAGGGTTCGATTTTTAATGTATTTTATTGCGTTTAGTAAAATTATTTTGTGGCTAACGATGATGTCGTTGAAGCGCAACTCGAGTCGAACTAAAAGGTATAACCCGTGAGAGTTTTAAATGTTATTTTAAATTAACAATATATGTGCATCTCCGCGTTTCGCTATGGAATTGTCGACTTTTAAAAATTTAACGCAAAATCAACGTGTATGAAAAGTACCCCGAATATTTAGCGTTTTTTAAAAAACGTCCGTTTTGCGTATAGCTAGTGACATTGTGTTCATAAAATTATTTCGAGTTTAACGATGGTGTCGGAAAAATTTAACACGTTGCGAGCGAGAAGATATGACCCGTTGAATATTTGGGTGGAGTTTATTTAAAATTTTTTATGAAAATGGTTATTTGACACTTTACCCCCTGTTTGGGGGGACGATTTGAATTTTTTTAAAAAGTGTGGGGGCCTTTGTTGGTAAAATGAAATTTAGTTAAAATTATAAAAAAAGATGAAAAGTCAAAAATACCCCTGGTACTGTTAATAACTTTTGTCTATTAGTTAATATGTAAATGTAAATGTGTTGGGCCTATGGAGGAGGTGGGCTCAAAAAATTTCAATGATTTTGTGCCTTTTGTGGTCTGTTTTCGACGTAAAAAAAGACCTACAAGAAACTCTTTAATAAACATCATTTCGTTAATCACATTCGAGATAAAAGAATTTTAAAAAGATCGGGATATCACACTAGATTTAAATGGGCTCTCCGATTGTATGATGTGATGAAGAATATGGAGGAAGAAGAAGACGGCGATGATGAAGATTTTTCATCCTCTGATTCAGACTCCTAAAAGTATTGATACGTTTTTTCTTTCCATTTTTGTGGTTTCTTAATTGGGTCTTAAAGTTGTTTTTTCGTGTTCGTAGTTTCGCGGGTTGTGTGTGTTCGTGTTTTTAGGTTTTTTGTATCGTTGTCGTGTTCCGTGGTCGTTTGGTGTCGTTGTATCTGCTAGCTTCTGGCTGGTATTTTTTTAATTATTAATACAATTCTTGCCTTTCAAAAAAAATATAGAAACAAATGTTTGAAAAACAAACAAATTTTTTTGACAAAAATATTACCCTTGTCCAGCTGCTTTGATACTCTGAGTTAAAGTCTTCGAAGAAAAAAAGAAACAAATAGTTGTTGAGTATTCTAGAAAGTATGTCCAAATAAATAAACCATAAAATCGTTAAATATTCATTCAAATACTTATAATTTCATACCAAACATACTTATAAATTCATATGAAACATATAAAACATGCGTTAATCGAATAAAAAAACGCAAATGATTTATATATGCACGTCATTCGTTCAAAGAAATGTCTTCAACAAAAAACGAATCAAACGAAAGAAAAAGTGTAGCTACCTAATCTTTAAACATGTTAGAAGATTTTTAGAACTAAAATTGCTCAAACAACAACTTTGATATTACAGATTTTCGGTCGATCTACAAGCGAATCTCGTTTTTTAGGTGAGTGATTGCGTCTTAAAGGGCGGTAAACGGGTATAATCACGGTCGTAGCTTGAAGTTTAACTACAACTGAGTGTGACAAGTAAAAAACCGGATGAACCGAACGAATCTGAGAAAATCGCCTTTTGGTGCGTGTTTATAGATTTTTTGTGCGGGTCAGATTAATACTTACATATACTAAATCCATGATGATTGTGGTCGTTTCCTCAAGAGGAACACGACAACAACAGTGCACACCCCTTTTCACACTAACATTTTCTATATCTTACCCCTTAACTGTAACTAACTTACAAAAATTACATCAAATTTGAGGGGGTAAATTGTAAATACTCTCAATTAAAATAAAAACACTACCCAAACACTTCGACAGCCCGTATCTTCCTTCTCGGCCCGAGTGAAATTTCACCGACCACACCGTTAAACTCAAAATATTTTTATGAACAAAAAGAAACTAACTACATTCGAAACGGCCACTTTTTAAAAAACGCTAAACGCAACGACAGCCTGTATCTTCCCGCTCGCCGCGAGTTAAATTTTTTCGACATCAGTGTCATACTCGACATAAATTTTTTAACAAAACGAAAAAAAATTTCGTTCGAAACGGACACTTTTTAAAAAACGCTAAACACAACGACAACCCGTATCTTCCTTCTCGCCGCGACTTAAATTTTTCCGACACCACCGTTAGACTCGAAATAATTTTATCCACAACGAAACTAACTACGTTCGAACCGGACAGATTTTAAAAAACACTAAAGACGACGACACCCACAACGGCGCTTCACATGGTCCGTTTTCCCCTCTGTAAATACACAAAGCTACGTTAAATATGAATAGGCAGGCCGAAATCCCCCGCTGCATCGCGCGGGCCTGACCCTGACTAGTTAAAAAATCAAATGAGCGCCTTATAAAACTAACAAGACGCACCATGCGTGTTTCCGGTATATTAGTACGTGTATACTCACAACAAATACTTGTTTGCTTAGTCGTCGGTCAAAACGCATCACGCACCAAGTCACACGCATCACGCATGATGCGTGGGCAGAGAGCATATTTTTGCAATTTCAGATTTTTGAGGGCATAATGTTAACACGAACGGGGGCATTTTGACCAATTTCCCAAAAAATGCGGACTAGTTGGCTAAACACGTTGTAATATATAGGATCAATGATAGACTCAAACATGGTGTGTCTGATCAATTGTGAGTTGAGCCTCAAGATGATGTATGAAGTTGGTTTCTGTGCCAGACCTGGCTAGTCAAACCAACCCTAGCCTTTAGGCAGCTTAGTTATGTCCTTGGACCTTTTGCAATCTCTACTCAAAGAATGCAGTTTTTGTAAGGGCTGCAAACCTCAAATGGATAGGTTAGACCGTTTGGATAACGGGTCGGGTTATATCAATACAACTATTGTCTCGTTTCAATTACAGCTTAATTCTCAAACTCGGAATACCCTAGGAGGGTTGTATGCATTATGATTAAAATTTTGGGAGACTTTCAACCCTATCCACTAATCTTTTAACCACCCCATTTGACCTGAATAGAACACAACCGAAATCAACTGGTTCCTAAAAATATGGGTCAAACTTCAGTTGACATGTCAATATAAACCTTACTTCAGGTTGTAAAAAGCCGCCCCAAGGCCGTGTACCTGTATTCTTGGACGGTGGTGTGCGTCGCGGTAGAGATGTTTTCACAGCATTGGCACTCGTGTATATTTGTAAGTACACAAGCAAAAAACAAGTAATCGCCTATATTACTTGCATTCTGCTGCATTGTTACCCGAGACCACAATGTGACCGAGTGGGACCCTCCAAGGGCTCGTCCTGCACCCAAGTTATAGATGAAACATCGAGAATCCCAACTCTTGTTGGTACATTCTGAATAAGAGCTAAATTTCCTAGATGTCAACCACCGCACTCAGTTGTACATTTTGTGAAATTCTATAAATAACTTGCATTAAAGCAATCAGGTTGAGTCAGGTTATGTGGTTCTACATATCTTTGTTTTGTACATAAAACATTAAGTTCCAACTCAAGAACTGAAAATGTTGCAAAAGGATTATGTAGGATCCGTATGAAGCTTTGGGCCCACAACTATCAGATCAACTTGATATTAATTCATTCCACCAGAGAGTACCTGCAATTTCAAGATTTAAAGTCAAATTCAAGGCAATGAGTCGATTCACGTGCTTGTGAACTTCTGTAAATAGATGAATCAGAGGCGACAATTATGGCCGCTTTCGTTATAAGTCGGTCGATTTGGGTTATGTTTATTCTGATTCAAGTTAAGCTAAAAAGAGATTAATTAGCTGTTAAAAAAATTAACTTAAAAGAAAACGTGTCGAAAATGAAAATAGTCTTCTGTTTTCAAATGTGTAAAATAATAATAATAATAATAATAATAATATCACTATAATGGTATAGGTTTTGTAATCATTGTGGATAAGTTAAAGTTAATTATATGTGAAAAAGAAAAACAAAACAAAAAAGAGAAATAATGTATCTGTGGGCCGGGTCAACCCAACCCGACCCATTTTAACCTGTCAACCAACCCACCCATTTTGACCCTCTAGGGTAAAGTGAGCTTGCCTTGGATATTAATGGTTTTGCATTAGCTTCCCACTCAGTGGCCCACCTTGCAGACAACCCCATTTCCAGAACCCCATCTCGTAATGTTTTCAAAGCATCACATTCATTAGGGAAGCCCTTAAAGAGCATCTGAGAAGTCACAAATTTAAAAAAAAAAAAAAAATGTGTATCAAATTCAGATATTTAAATGTCATTTTCCTTATGATTTAATTTAACAACTTACCATGAGTTCATCAGCAAGCTCTGAAGAAGACGAAAAAAGTAGTCCATTCTTATCCACTTTTACAAGCTCTGTAATGCTTCATTCAAAATCAACAACACAAAAAAAATTATGTTTTATATAGAAGGATGAATTAGCAGAACGAGACGGTGAGAATTTATTTACCAAGAATAAGAAACGGCACAAACAGGCAGACCACATCCAAACATGTCTACAACCTGATAACAGACAATAACAGATGTATTACAATTCACAAGTACAAACGGGCGAAACTTAAGAGCAAAAAGTTTAAGCAGACTATATACCTTCATTGGGAGGTCCAACCCTGATGAAGAAGTATGCAAACAGACACCAAGATCAGCAGATCCTATAAAATAGAAGTAGAAGGCATAATGAGTAACATAATGGATTTCTTTTTTTAGAGGTGGCAAAATGAACGGATTGGGTAATGGGTCAAATAGGTTGGGTTTAAACAGATCACTTTTTATCCTGTTCTTTGGATTAAAAAATTAAATTAATGTTAAATTTCATTACAATATTACAAGGAGAGTGAAAATCTTCGAAATTACCAAATTCGGTGGTTAAAATAGTTGTATGCATAAGGAATTATCTATAGACTACATTCAACCTATATGATTAGTTCGACCCATTAACTCTGTTGACACTTCAGCAGAGAAAACAATTAACTGACTCATGACCACAGCCCAAATAGACCCAATTATAAGTAACTGGGTCAAACTATCACCACTGAATTTTGTATCAGATATGGAACAGGGACATACTCACCAAGAAGTAACGGGTAATCCTCTGGTGACAGCCACATGGTACGAAAAGCTACACGTTTGAGGTTCAGTTTCTTTATCTTTTCTTCATATTTCTCTTTCTCAGGTCCTTTCCCTTCATGGTATTTAAATAAATATACTTAAAGTTACAACCTTTTTATTCCATTTTTTCTGTTATATCAATAATGACAAAACTGATAGTTAGATTGTTACCGGTAATAACGAATAATAATCTTGGATATGAAAATATCTTCCCTTCATTAATGTCCTTCCAAAACACCTCATCCCCATTTGAATCATTCTCATTTAATAGTGCAGCAACACGTCTATCGTACATCACTGCTGCTTCCAAAAGAATGCCAAAATCTTCATCTGGGGTCCTAAAACATAAAACAGTTGAACAATTTATAGTTACTTTTACATTGTTTAAATATTTGAAAACAAAACCTTCAGGATTGAAAATGTTTGTGAAACTCACCAGCTTGTACTACTAACAATCAGTGCAGGTCTATTCTGCTTCAACTGATAATTGTCGCCAATCTTGTTTGTAAATAGAGTTGTATTTGGATCTTGCATATCTTTAGCAGTTATTCCTAGAACAAAAATAAATAAAAATAAAATCAGGGGAAACAAAGGACACAGAAAGGGATAAATGATCAACAATATTGTCTGTAATACCATAGCTGATGCAGTCAGGAGGACTGTTTGACAGGAATATATCTTTCTTAATTCTACAAAATAACTGCAAATAACAATTAATATGAAGCTTCTTATACCATTATGTTCTTAAAATGTTTCGAGATGCAATTGTATTTAGAATATACCTTATGCTTTTCAACGAGCTGAGCTGGACGGAAAAACTCAGGAGGTTGATCATATAACACCGTGGCTCTACATATTAAAAAAGAAGAAAAAGGGGGCGTAAGATATACTTTCGAGAGAAATGAAACATTATATGGGGAATCTTGAACTTTAAGCTAAGTGTCTCACTTAATTCCCCAAACTTGTTCCAACTCATGTTGCATTGCCTTAGTGACGCATAAAGATCCATGTGCCATCTTCCCAAAATGTAATTCTACCCTAAAAAGTCAAATGGTCATGTTTGAATTAGCATATTAAACACAATATCTCAAATTATTGATCATGATAATGAATTCAGTTTTACCAATGATACACTGCTACAAAGCGACTACTTCTGCCAAGAGATAGTGCAAGCAGGGTATATCCAAAGTTATGCCAATCAATGATGACGGATGATTTTCTTAACCAGCTCGCCCATTTCACCGCAACTAAAGTTGGAACAGAAGGCGGGTTCTACAAAACCATAAACAACTTTCAGCATGGGTAACTTTTAAAAATTTTACCCATTTCAGCTCGTATTTACTTAAAAGAGATTTAGAGTTACTTTTCAATTACAACATGGGCAACTTTCATCCAGTATAACATGTTGCCCTTTTAACTTAGTTATTGTTTTACCCATTTAATCCGTAACAAGACTGACCATAGATAAGTAGATGGGTCAAAATGGCCACCTCTGCTATCCTCTTTAAAAAAATTGTAAGATTAAGAATATAGCCCAAGTTTACATTTCAAGTAGAAACCTAAGCTTACCTGGACTAAGAATACATCGGGGGCCTTTATTTTAACACAAAGAAACCAAAGAAGCATAATGAACTGAATCAACGGCTTTAGCAAAAGCATAAAAGGCCGGAATAACTTCAGTAGAGCTCCATTATATGATGGCCATTGCTTCTGCAGTATACACATTGAGAAACAACACAAAAAGAAAAAGAAATTATTTTTTTTTATTTTTTTTTTTTGTAGGATTCATTTGCATTATACAAACTACATATTGTAACAGAAATAATACCATTGTGTGGATATGTATAGAACGATTATCTAAGAGAGCAGAATGTGGATCAGAACCTGTTCAAAAGAATAGAATATGATCATCAAGAAGTAACTGAAAGTGCAATTTACTTGATGCTTTTTTGATTGTTGAAAACTATTCAAAATTGTAATGAAATATTATTATATAAGTTACTACAAGTTAATGTATACCCCCATATGCAACAATATCGACTTCAAGATTTGCCTGCAACATACAATACAACAACAGCAATATTCAAGCATGCTAGGTTAGTTGAGGCCCGATCAACAAAAAAACAATCACAAAAGATGAAAATTTCAAAAACAAACTCACTAAAATGTGATACTGGAATCCGTGAAATCGTGAATAAATCATCAGATTCTAATAAAACTATACAGTAAATAGTTTGAACTCATGTAATGCACTAGCATCTTTTCTTTTACTGATATAAAATATGAAATAACTAAATTGTCAGTTAGGGTTTTAGAATTACTTGAGAAATATAAATAAGAGAAAAACCTGAGTCGCAAGAGAAAGGGCATGGTATTGCATTCTAGGGCTACGCCCAATATCACCCAACACTACAACTGCTGCTCGCCGTCTCTTCCCCAATTCCATTCGTTAAATTTCTAATTTTCAGGATTTGATTCAACAGGTTCTTGCCTGTTGTTGGAGAACTGCAACGATGTTGAATTGATCTGTGTATATTATTTATAGAAAATTGTGAAACTTTTGAAATGGGAATTTGATGTATCTAGATAGATTTCTTTGACTAGTATATAGTGTATAGGCCAGGTAATCATCTGATCAGACTATAATGATTTCTTGATTTTCAAGATTTTGATTGTATTGTTGTTGTAATCTCTAAGCAACTATTTTAACGAAAATATGTCACCAATTTATTGCATTTTGTAAAAAATCGTTAATCTACCTATCTATCTATATCTATAGTTTCTATTAAAATGTTATAATGATAATATTTATCTATATCTATAGTCTATAGTTTCTATTAAAATATTATAATAATGATGTCATTAATAGGCTAATTCCTTTATTATAAAAAATCTAAGCCATAAATTGATATCATTAATATTAATTAATTAAATCTTAAAAAATTAACAATAAAAAAACAGAGATCTTTTCCCATGTTTTCATTGTGTAACCCTAATTTAAAACTCTTACAACGATTCTTCTCTAATATTCTCTTCATTCGATTATCGACCGTTCATCTCAGCCACCATCTCCTCCATCATCTATAGGCATCGATCATCTGAATTCATCTCCGCCACCTCCTTAAACCACTGCCTTAAATAATTTCCATGTATATTCACCACCATCTCCGCCATCATCTACAGACACCATCACCGCAGATGCCATCATCTTCGCCCTCAACTTTTATATCTAGAAATCAAAGGTAAGTAGCTATATTAAATTTCAAGGTGAGTGTATTGTTGTTGCAACAGAGTTTTCTATCATACACAATTTTTATCATTCAAATTACGGTTATTATTCTGCTTAATTTTTGTATCGATTATTGATAATGCTAAAAACGAACATATATTTCATAGCATTATCCTTCAAGAAAGACAAGTTTTTAGTTGCAATTGTTCTATTTACAAGTAATATTTGTTTAAATAATAAAAGGTGAAGACAAAAGACAGATTCGACGATTTTAAGACGCAAATGACCAAAAAGCTCAAATGTACAAGATACAATCCAAGTGGTTGAATTTATTGATGAGAAACGTCTAAAAAATTATAAGAGTACAAGTCGCGGAACGCAAAGTACGAGATATCTAAGCGTACGAAAAGACATTCAAAAATCCGGAACCGGGACATAAGCCGAGCATCAACGCGCGAGTCAACGGACTAAAATTACAAGTCAACTATGCACATGAATATAATATAATATATATATAATTATATAAAATTATATATATTATATTATATAATTAAATAAAATGTCGGCAAACTATAAAACAAAACATTGTGAGCTGGATCAGGAGGCCATGCGATCGCATGGCCTGGCAGCCTCAATCCCATGCGATCGTATGGCTGTAACAGTGTGGCCAGGTTCTATAAATACCACGATTTCGGACGAGTTGTACACACCTTAATTTTTCTTTCTCTCTTATGTAAAGAATATATATATTTATAATTTTAATTTTAATTTTAATTTAAGTTTAATAATAATTGGGTTATTGTAAGGAATGTTTTAAGGGTTTGTAAGTCGAAACTATGTCCGTGTAACGCTACGCTATTAATAATCACTGTAAGCTATGCTCTTCCTTTTTAAATTAATGTCTCGTAGCTAAGTTATTATTATGCTTATTTAAGCCGAAGTAATCGTGATGTTGGACTAAATATTAAGACGGGGTTATTGGGCTTTGGACCATAATTGGGGTTTGGATAAAAGGCCGACACTTGTGGAAATTAGACTATGGGCTATTAATGTGCTTTATATTTGTTTAACTGAATGATAGTTCGTTAATTTAATATAGAGATTTACAATTTGATGTATTTATAAATAACCACATACACTCGATCGGATACGATGGGCGGGATATTTATAAATACTAATAATCGTTCATTTGACCGGACACGGGGATGGATTAATAGCCAATGGACTCATTAAAACATGGGTGGATTACATACAAGGATAATTGGTGTAATTGTTAACAAAGTATTAAAACCTTGGATTACACACAGTCGATAACCTGGTGTAATCATTAACAAAGTATTAAGACCTTGTTACAGTTTAAATCCCCAATTAGTTGGAATATTTGACTTCGGGTATAAGGGTAATTTGACGAGGACACTCGCACTTATATTTATGACCGATGGACTATTATGGACAAAAACCAGATAAACGTATCAAATAATTCAGGACAATTAACCCAGAGTAATAAATTAAAATCAACAAGTCAAACATCATGATTACGGAAGTTTAAATAAGCATAATTCCCTTAATTCATATCTCATCGTACTTTTTTTAGTGACCCGAACTTTTTCATGTTTATATATATTAAATGAGATTGATATTTACATGATTAAATGTTTCCAACATGATAAGCAATCAAACTTGTTAAGACTTGATTATTTGAAATGAGTTTCATATAGACAATTGACCACCCAAGTTGACCGGCGATTCACGAACGTTAAAAACTTGTAAAAACTACATGATGTTATATAAATGGATATATATATGGTTAACATGAGATTATGATAAGTAAGTATCTCCATAAATATGTTAACAATGAGTTATATACAAACAAATGAGATTATTGATTTAAGAAACTCGAAAATGATATATTTAACGATTATCGTTATAACAACGTCTTACTAAATACATATGTATCATATTAAGATATTGTTACACTATATTTAACATGATAAAATGATAATTAAGTAAATCATTAAGTGTGTTAACAATGAACTACATATGTAAAAACAAGACTACTAACTTAAGGATTTCGAAACGAGACATATATGTAACGATTATCGTTGTAATAGTATTTTAACATATATATATGATGTTAAGGTATATTTATACACCATGTTATTATGATAACATAACAATTTAACATCTTATTTCTTATTTAAGTATTATAACAATGGATTAATTACATTTAACAAGATCGTTAACTTAAAGGTTTCAAAACAACACTTACATATAACGACTAACGGTGACTTAACGACTCAGTTAAAATGTATATGCATGTAGTGTATTAATATGTATTAGTACACTTTTGAAAGACTTCAAGACACATATCAAAGTACTTCTACTTAGCAAAAATGCTCACAATTACATTCTCATTCATTTTCATCAACAATTCTACTCGTATGTACCGTATTCGTACTCGTACAATACACAGCTTCTAGATGTATTTACTATTGGTATATACACCTTTAATCATTCATTCTTAGCAGCCATCTTAGAGTCAAAAACATGTGGAACCATTATTTAACAACTTGTATGACTAATGAGCTAAAAATAAATTTAAGGATTTTTTTTTCTTTATAACAAGTAATCCCGTTTTTATGATTTCACCCCATTTTTCCATTTCATTTTCTCATGCTTACACTCCAAATTCTCTCTCAAAATACTCCTAACATCATACTTGATCATCTCCAAGCATTTTCACCATCTTTTAGCTTCAATTACAAGCTTTAATCAACATAAAAACAACCATTCAAGAACACTTCAAGAAATCTTTCAAACTTGCTAGCTTACTTCCAATCTTGCAAATCCATTTCATGTTATCATCCAATCTCAAGAAATCTTTCTTATTTACAGTAAGATATCTTTCTAATTCAAGGTAATACTCATACTCAAACTTTGATTCAATTTCTATAACTATAACAATCTTATTTCGAGTGGAAATCTTACTTGAACTTGTTTTCGTGTCATGATTATACTTCAAGAACTTTCAAGTCATCCAAGGATCCTTTGAAGCAAGATCTATTTTTCTCTTTTTCAGTAGGTTTATCCACAAAACTTGAGGTAGTAATGATGTTCATAACATCATTCGATTCATACATATAAAGCTATCTTATTCGAAGATTTAAACTTGTAATCACTAGAACATAGTTTAGTTAATTCTAAACTTGTTCGCAAATAAAGTTAATCCTTCTAACTTGACTTTTAAAATAAACTAAACACATGTTCTATATCTATATGATATGCTAACTTAATGATTTAAAATCTGGAAACACGAAAAACACTGTAAAATCGGACATACGCCTTCGTAGTAACACCACAGGCTGTTTTGGGTTAGTTAATTAAAAACTATGATAAACTTTGATTTAAAAGTTGTTCTTCTGGGAAAATAATTTTTCTTATGAGCATGAAACTATATCTAAAAATAATGGTTAAACTCAAAGTGGAAATATGTTTTTCAAAATGGTCATCAAGACGTCGTTCTTTCGATTGAAATGAATACCTCTTATAATATTGACTTGTAACCTGTATTTCCGACTATAAACTTGTACTTTTTCTGTTTAGATTCATAAACTTAAGTTCAATATGAAGCCATAGCAACTTGAATCACTCAAAACGGATTTAAAACGAAGAAGTTATGGGTAAAACAAAATTGAAAAATTTTACTTGTTGTAGCTACGAAAATTTTATAACAAATCCATATTAATCATATCCTAGCTAACTTATATTGTATTATACATGTATTATGTAATCTTGGGATACCATAGACACGTATACAATGTTTTGACATATCATATCGACCCATGTATATATATTATTTGGAACAACCATAGACACTCTATATGCAGTAATGCTTGAGTTAGCTATACAGGGTTGAGGTCGATTCCAAAAATATATATACTTTGAGTTGTGATCTAGCCTGAGACGTGTATACACTGGGTCGTGGATTGATTCAAGATAATATATATATATATATATATATATATATATATATATATATATATATATATTGATTTATTTCTGTACATCTAACTGTGGACAACTAGTTGTAGGTTACTAACGAGGACAACTGACTTAATAAACTTAAATCATTAAAATGTAATAAAAAATGTTGTGAATATATTTCGATCATACTTTGATGTATATGTACATATTGTTATAGGTTCGTGAATCGACCAGTGGCCAAGTCTTATTTCCGGCAAAGTAAAAATCTGTGAAAATGAGTCATAGTCCCAATTTTAAAATCTATTATTTTGGGATGAGAATACATGCAGTTTATAAATGTTTTACAAAATAGACACAAATAATCAAAACTACTTTCTATGTTGGATTATCGAACCGAATATGCCCCTTTTTAGCTTGGTAGCCTAAGAATTAGGGAAATGACCCCTAATTGACGCGAATCCTAAAGATAGATCTATTTGGCCCAACAGGCCTCATCCGAGTACGGATGCTTTAGTACTTCGAATTATCATATCCGGTGAGAGTCCCGGAATGATGGGGATATTCTATATGCATCCTGTTAAGGTCGGTTACCAGGTGTTCAACATATGAATGAATTTTTATCTCTATGCAGTTTGCGAAATGCCTGATATGATATCTATATTTATGGAAAAAATGAAATCTTGTGATCTATTATTATGATTTGATAATATATAGGTTAAACATATAACTCACCAACATTTTTGTTGACGTTTTAAGCATGTTTATTCTCAGGTGATTATTAAGAGCTTCCGCTATTGCATATTAAATTAAGGACAAGATTTGGAGTCCATGATTGTATGATATTGTGTAAAAACTGCATTCAAGATCTTAGTTCGATGTAACATATTTTTATTGTAAACCATTATGTAATGGTCGTGTGTAAACGGTATATTTTAGATTATAATTTCTTGATAATATACGTAATGCTTTTTAAACCTTTATCGATAAAAATAAAGGTTATGGTTATTTTAAAAATGAATGCAGTCTTTGAAAAATGTCTCATATAGAGGTCAAAACCTAGCGACGAAATCAATTAATATGGAACGTTTATAGTCAATATGAACGGGACATTTAACTCTTATTTACCATCATTGTATTTATCGCACTTTTAATTATCGCACTTTTATTATTCGTCATTTAATTTACGCTTTAAATTAAGTTATATTTATATTTAATATTTTGCATTAGGTTTTAATTGTGACTTAAGTTTTAAAACCGACAAACCGGTCATTAAACGGTAAAACCCCATTTTATAATAATAATAATACTACTTATATACTTATATATTTATATTTATACAAATATAGTTAATAAAATTATAGCGTTAAACTCAGCTGTATACCTGTGGAACGAACCGGACTTACTAAAAACTACACTACTTTACGATTAGGTACACTACCTATAAGTGTTGTAGCAAGGTTTAGGTATATCCATTCAATAAATAAATAAATAAATGTGTAAATTGTATCGTATTTAATATTATTTTGTAGTAATTATAATAGTACTTCGTACGACACCTTATTTTGTCTTACGTTTCAGGTTCTTTCAATAGTCTATATATGGATTTTGCTGATACGGGTGAAGTTAGCATCACATTAACATTAGATCCTTCAAAATGTTGAATAAGTTGCAAGCACGTTTAGTGAGCTTCGCACAACATTTATAAATTGGTACAAGATTTGTTATGATTTTTATAATCAATTTCTCAACTGTTCAAGTTTTTTATGTTACACTCTTTACAACAGGTGTCTACTTCTTCTTCTTCCTCCTATCGTCAACTTATTAATACATGATTTTAGATGGAACATAATAGGTTATTTTTTATGTTTTGGTTAATAATACGATACGATCATCTATTTGGTTGTTTTATTGTCTATAGCAGAACGACTCCTTTCAATTGGAGACCTTGATGTTTGCACACAACATGTTCGATCAAATGCCAAATACAGTTGCAACTACTTATTTCAAAGTATTTTCGCTTAAACCTTACTTTCTTATGAATCATTATGTTTGACTTGAAAGAGGATTCTCATTCTTTTGATTGGTTAGTAAATTAATTTATCAAGTATCATCTTGACATTTATTTATCAGTTTTGCATGTTTTTAGCCTTGGTAAATTGTATACTGATAAGTCAACATCCAGGAACTTTTGAGGTCATATATTGTGGTTAAACTTTTATGCTGCCACATAGTTGGTTTACAATGAGCTTGCTTTATGCAAAGGGGAGGTGATTGATCACTAACTATGATACTAAAATTTTGTTGTAATTACTCAAACTAGGTTACAACTTTCAAAACTTCCAGGTTGTCTACAAAGTAAACATCAAATGGAGATGCTGTGAGTGAAAAGGATAATATATGTTTAGTTGACACTATACTTATTTAGTTGGTTGACACTACACTAGGAGTATCGAGTTTGTGTTCAACATTCGTGTTAGTTATTTCACTCTGAAATACACTTTGCATATATTGTTGATAATGTGACATAATATAGTGAAGTCTAGGGTGCTGTTCAGGCTAAAATGGACTAAAACGATTCAGATTTCACAAGGTACTTTGGTTATCAATAAAGCACCAGTAATATTTAGTAGCGTAGTGTATTTAAAAACTGCAAAGATTAAATTGATATGTTTTATTTTGATTTGTGTTTTCGTGGTTTTATGCAGGTTGAGTTTTTGTTGGTGTGCTACATTAAAGGTGTAAGTGTTGATTTGTTAATTGAGTTGCAGGTTTGGCTATCTTCATGAATTCTTATTTGATATCTCTGCTGCTTTCGTATATTATATTTTCTGATAGTCTATGTGAGTTCGTTAAGTGTGCCCTCATAAGTTTTATTAAATTCAATTTGAATGTGTGGAGACATGTACTGGAAAGTAGTAGTAAATTGTCATGTACTGCTTTTGAGGCTTTAGAGACTATTGAACCCATAATCATTGCACATTTGCACTTGACATATAACAATTCATTTGCTCGGGTTTGATATATAAGTTAGTTAGTTGTGTGACAATTTCATGAAATTAACATCTTTTTTTTCACTCGATTATTTGGTTTACATAACTGTTGTTTTATGATGTTAGTTTGACATTGTAGTTGGTAGGGCAAGCTAAAAGGAGAGATGGTGTGGGTGACAAATGATCGCGAAGGTGGTTAATTCTTCTATGGGTGATGCCGACAACTTGTCTTTCAAAATGAAAGTAATGGATGTTTTAATTTAATTCTTGCTACAATGTTTATGGTATTGATTAATAAAGATGATTAAGTTCCTCGATGCTTGAATGTAAAATTGCCAAATTAGGATGGTGGATTGGGTTGAATTCTCATGCCAAAACAACTAACTTTTGAATCCTCTGTTAAAATGATTTTTTTTTTTTATTTATAGCTGGAACAAAAGGTAATTGATTTTGTGGCAATTAGATGAAATTAAAAGCTTACATGTTGGACCATCTATACGAATTCATATAGTTCATCTAGATAAACTGTATCAACTTACAGTTAAATGGGTTGTTAAGTGATTGATGAGGGAACACCCCTTTAGTATTGATGTTATTGGATATTTCAATGCTAACAGTATATCTCTTGCGTTGTCAAATGCACGTATGGACAATAATAATCTGCTATTAGCTATAAAAGAATTTGTTGAAATAGGATTTTGAATTTGTATTTGTATTTGTATTTTAATTGGTTATATCTATCTATAAATGATTAGGATTAAGAAATTTGAAAAATGTAGTATGTAGAAAAATCCATTGTAACATATCAACTTCGTTGGGCCAAAGGAATTAGGATATTAAAATATTTCATAAATTGATGTTCTGTGAATGACAGGTTTACAACAGGGATATGTCTATCACTATTTTGAGGACGTTATTTCGAAACGTAAAGAAGAACACGAAGCGCTGTTGTGTAAAAGAAATAAGAAGGTGTTGAAGGTATCAGAATGGCGAATGAAAACCTGATGATAAGATGGAGAAGATAAAAAAAAATCTAATTTTTGGTTGTTGTTGTAACCATCGTTTTATAGGTTTCTTAGTTTCTCTGTTTTTTGAGTTCAAGCAAGGTGTAAGTAAGTACTCTCAAATTATTTGGCAAATGTCTTCTTTAATAATTTTATATCTACTCATTTGGCCAGGTTAAACAAATGTCCTGTAAAGAGGTACTCCGTACTATTTTTTTCATTACTTTTGCTACCCTACCTTGCTAGGGTTTTTGATTTGTCGCTTTATATTAGGGGTTTAAAGTGGGTAAATTTAAGTTGCTTACATGAATAAATCAAGAATTATTTGAAAAAAAATTTTGGATGTTGCTTTGTGATTGATAAGTGAAGTTTTTTTAAGAGTTGTTTATATTATCTATTTTTTTACATTTGAAGGTGGTGAATAATTGCCAACATAATATAAACAAAAACACTTTAGCATTTACATTCATTTAATAACTAAAACATATCATTCAACTGTATCGTTTAAATAAACCCGTGGTTTCACGGGTTCTTTCACTAGTTTAACTTTATTTCCCATTCGGTTATTCCTCCGTATTGTTTACTCTCAAATTTTTATTTTTTATTATATTTTTATACGCTGATGATACGTCAAATTACAAGACAAGAATACGGCTCGTAATCACCTTACTCGTCGGCTTGATTAACGGTATCACTCACGAGATTAATTAGATTGCTAAGATTAACATAAAAATTTAAGGGATATTTTATCGTGTCGGGTGACGATTCCCTATTTGGTAACTCGTCATACACGTCAAGTGTAATCGGTTTTACACAAAGTATCTCGGATCTCTGGGAGATCTCGTTTGGATATTTTTGGGGAGATCTCGGCATCTCGGGAAAATCTCGGACGTTGACTTACGTTGACTTTTTAGTTTTTATAATATAAATATATATAAATAAATAAATATATGTATATTTATATACATTTTAACAAGATTTTATAAGAACATCCAAGAAATGAGCGAGAAAATTCGTAAAATTACGAGATTTTATGAGAAAATTTGAGAAATGTGCGAGAAATTCGAGAAATCGTGGATTTGACCAATTTTGACCCTGTTGACCGATAATTCTCGGGAGATTAACTTCTCGTCTCAGCGGCCTTTTAAAAACGAGATCTCGGGAGAAATAAGGAGATTTACAACACTGATTTTACGCTACTGATCCTTAATAGGAACCGAACGAACGTGGATAAAGAGACATATTTTTATTGACTTCTGATATTTCTATAGAGGAATTATATGTTAACTCTTGGATAGAATTCGGGCATAGTATGTAGTATTATTTTGGAAGGTAATGTAGGAGCATGTGTTGATTTTGTTGCCCTCCTATGCTTCTTATTTTGCATGTTATTTATAGGCCATACAGATAGATGTAGGTTATGAAATCATCCACTTATGTAAGACATATCCATCCACCATCCCTATCATAAAACCCACCAAGCTATTAAGGCAACAACTTACCTTTCCCCTTATTTAAATTACTTTTTCTCCTTATTTATCACACTACTAATATTAGTGTATTACATATACTCCATTGTTAACATTATTTATTTATATATAATATATTAAGTCACAAATAATACTTGCTCTATTATACGCCAACCAACTTATAAAAGCCCGACGATTATAGCAAAATATAAACGGGTATAAGAAATGGCTATATTAATCGGGTAACAGCCAGCGTTGATTTATTGACGATTTGACTGTCGCTTAAAACCTAAATTAAATTTCGGGCAGGTTTAAAACCCATGAAAATTTGATCTACCATTTTTCATGGCGGCCCATTTTTTGTTTTTGTTTTTGTTTAACCTACTTATTAGCCGGAGGTTCATTCGGAAACAATCTCTCTATACATAGAACATTGAGAGATGAAGGACTTTCTCTACTCGGTGTTTCACTATGGGTGGAGAAATGACTTCTCGTTATTCTATGATTAGCGAATGATTGTCTACATCTTTGTCGAAGGAAGCGAAAAGCCGAAACGTCAACTTATGCATTGGACTCCGGAAGAAGAAGAAATTTTGGCCGAACGTTGGCTCGATGCCATGGAAAATCCGAAAATTGGAACTTCACAATCGGCCGATTCGTTTTGGAATACGGTTGTATCCACCTATAATCAAGTCGCCGATCGAAAAAGAAACAACGATCAAATAACCGGGAAATGGGGGGAAATGGCTAGTACTTAAAGGATGTCCGAAGTTTTGTGTCCCGGATGGCGTAATGACGTCCCGTAGGCGTCCTATACCGGAGTCACCGAACACTTTGGGGACGATCAACCTTTAAGGGTTGATCCAAACCCCGATCACACTACTTTATTCGGGGAAGACGCAATCCGGGGTCCACCGGGTCGACTAGCCGGTAGAAAAAGCCGAAAGAGTTTGGCTTCGTTCGACGCCGCCTCGTCTTGTTCATCCGAAGAAGTTCGTTCTCAAATGTTGGTCGCCCAACAAGAAATTGCTTTAACTCAAAAACAAAAACGACAATCGACTTTAATGAAAGTAATGAATCGTGCCTTTCGAATTTTCAACACAACCATCAACCCGAACTTGCCAAGGGAAGACCAAATAATACTTCAAAAGTATCGACAATAAATGAAGACGATCTTGTTAACCGACGAAGACGAAGAAAACGCAGACACCGAAGAACAACAAAACGAAGACGAAGAAGACGACCCGACACTACTCGAGTAGCTCGTTTTTTTAATAATAAGTGCGTATTTTTTTTATTATGTAACGTTTTTTTATTTTATTTTATGTATTGTCTTTTATTTTTAATTATGTAATGTTTTTAAATTTTAATAATGTAATATTTTTACTTTATTTAATAAAATGTTATTGATATTTATTTATTGTATTCAAATAATAATTTTAAATTGGTTAAAGTTTGAAATGAAGTGTATGATAGTGAGTGTTTAGTGAAAGGAATGTGAAAGAAATGTTAAAGTGTTTGTGCTGATGTGGCGCTGATGTGGCAGTGAAAATGAATGTGAAATAACTGAACGATTGCATGTGGCCTAAATGAATCAATGTCATTCAGAGAGCCGGTTAAGTATTTATTCTAACATAGCCGGTTAAGTCTTTATTCTAACACGAATAATGTGCAACTATATATTTGTTACACTAAAATCAATAATTTATCATTAATTATACATAGTATTTTTATTTTTATTTTTATTTAGGTTAACAATAAATAAACGTAAAGTACGTTAGAAAGATCAATGTTTATTACTACATTTTTTTTAAGTCCCCGATTAAAAGCCTTTAGACCATTTGTATAGCATGAGACAAAAGCCCGTTAGTTTATTATGTGACAAAAGCCACGCTAAAGGCGTCACATAATGGTAATGGTGGTGTTGCTTTGGTCGTTGGAAGGTATCCGTGGGAATGCAACGAGGAAAGCCACGACTGTTGGTTGTTTATGATTGGGTCAAAACATTTTTTTATTTTTATTTTTTGTTATTATTATCTTAATTATATTTATCTCCTTCTAACCTCTTTTTACTCAACTAGTAATTATATTTAGCTACATCATCACAATAATTCAACCAACACCCAAACTCATACCACCATTACTTCACATATTCGACTCACACATTCACATAATAAAAAAACCACACTACCGACTCACGTCTATTCCATTACAAATGTTCTTAGTAAAATTCTACACTTTTTTTTTTCTTTGTGGCATAAAACATAAATAAAATATATATTGGACTCTTCACAAAGTAGTGAAAAGTCAAGCATTACATACTGTATCGGTTTGGATTTACAAACATCATATCCAACCAATTTTCTAACTCTGTATACAATGCCACATTGAAACTACATTTATAAAAAATTACAAACATTAAGAGATCAAAAAACCTGCAGCACATTAACAAAAAATTTACAGTAACTCCTTGCATCCTTCATGCCCACTTTCTTTATAGTAGTAACCAAGGTTGGTAAGACCATATGTAGAATTGATGACTCGAACCCTTCTTAGCATTAACAAGTCATTGAAAAACCTTATTTTTTATACGCGAAGCTAAAGCGATCCAACAAGTGTAGTTCCCATTGAACACGATATCAAACCGAGCTACCCAAATTACCCATAAAGTCGCCGACTCAATTTACACCCACTGTAAATGACCTATTCGTTATCAATGCCATTAATATTTTCACTTGATTGACTTCAAACCAGTTTAATGGATACACAACTCTTATGTCCCAAATCATACACCCACAAAATGACCACTCCCAAATTCGATATTTCTCCTTAGGATAACCAATAATACTCCATAAAGGAGGAAATTGGACCCTTAAATTAGACAACACTCAAAAATCATACTACCAAAATAAAATATTACTACGTAATCACTTTACCGAAGCTCTATTTACTTACTACGTATTACTTTACACACCGTTTAAAACCAGATTAATTCTATTTTACTCATAGAGACTGGAAAGCTAGGGTTTTGGTAGGGTATTTGCAGCCGTGAATTAAACATCATAAAATCACTCCCTTCGTGAAATCAACTTTCCGATCCATCAATGGGGAAAAAACGCGAACGAATTCAAAATCCCCAACCTTTTTTATCCGACGACACCAACATTTCTGCCTCAAAAAAGCGCACCAAAAAACCGGCTAAACAACATCAACATGAAGAAACGGTACGTGTCTCAATAGGCATGGTCAATTCATCATACATACGTTTACATGTATACGTGTAATTATAAATGATATATTGTAGTAATTGTTATGTAGCTTATATCTGCGGGAATGAGTTCGAAGATATTGAAGGAAGCTTTAATTCAACAAAAGGAGATTCAGGAAGAAACAGATGCTGAAAACCCTAATAACATTGTTTTCCCTGAAGAACCTGTTACTCAAACTCATGCTGATGATGATGATGACGACGATGATGTTGATAATTTTGCTGGTTTTTCTGACAATCATAGTCAGTTTGGTGGTTATGAGGTTTGTTTGTAGAATTTTGTACACAATTCATGTTTAATTGCTACATGTTACTATTTTAAATTTGTATAAAAATATATATATATATAAGTTACCTTGTTGTTAAGCTTATATTACATATTGCAAACATATAAGTTTACAGAATTCAGGGTTAATTTATACTATCACATTTAGGGGTGTAAATGAGTCTAAGCTACTTGCCTTGATAACATATAAGTTTACATAATTTTCTTAACGTGTCACTCAAAATCTCAAGAATTATCTGTAGATATAAAATATTATGTGTGGGCTAAGAGAAGAGGGTTTGGGGTGATATAAGATGGGTTTCTTGGTTTATACTCATTGTACAGCCCTTAATTTACCAATAATTCTTGAGATTTTGGTTCAACATATTTTGAAGATCGTTTATTAAACGAGCTCGAGCTTGAACACGCTTGCGAGCCTAAACGAGCCTTTCATTTAGGGTTAATTTATTCATATCACATCACATAGGGTTAATTCTACTTACACATCATATTTACCGGGTTAATTCTACTTACACATCATATTTACCAATTATTTTTGAGATTTTGGGTGAACATATTTTGCAAATCGTCTATTAAACGAGCTCGAGCTCGAACAGGCTCACGAGCCTAAACGAGTCTTTCATCTATGTACACCAATTATTATTATTATTTTTATAATATAATAGTATTCGAGCTGAACTCGAGCTTGTATAATATCAAACTGTCCAATCTCAAGCTCCAGCTTATATTAGGCTCGAAATGAGTTGAGCTTGAGCTTGTTGAATTTCAAATGAGTCGAGCTTGAGCTTAGTCAAGCTCGGGCTAGACTCTGCATGTTTACACTTTAATCACATTCTGTTTGAAGCTAACCATTCTTCAATATGTTTCAGTATAATGTGAGAATTATTAAGGTGCAGTTAAATTATGTTGCATTTGGTGCAATTATTTTGCTTACAGTTGTCATATTACGTTTATCTGCTATGTGAATATCAAAATTATGTGTAGTTAAGTATGACAATAAGTATGGCAATACAGGAAGAAATCAATGAGGTTGACGAGAAGTTGCTGGAAGCTTTCTTTTCTAAGGATCCACGACCCCAGCGAACTTTAGCTGACATCATTGTGGGGAAGATCAAAGAAAAAGATCAATTGCCTACAGGTTTTAATTTCTTGTTAATTATTATAGTCTTGAATTAGGGTGTATTGATTATTCTACAAAGCTCTTGTCATTATAAATTGGTTTTATTAGATGTTCCTATCTTGGACCGGTTACATTTAAATGGGTTCAAATTGGTTGTTGAGGGTAGTATTAACGACAGTGGTCAAATGGGTATGGCCGGTTAAGTAGCACAGAGCCTGTTTCTCCTGTGGTTGGTTATTGTACTTTCTGATCTTTTTGGTATTATAATATGGTTCTACTGGGAGTTGCCATCTAGACCCGGTTACTATAAGTGGGTTGATTTTCTCAATGTTACTGAATACTGACACCTGTCTAATGGGCAAGACAGGTGAACTAGCACAAGTTTTTTATGTTGTATAAAATGTAGTTTTTTTACACAATTCTATTATTGTTTTATAGTATTCTTGTTGTGATGATATTTGATCCGTATGTTTACTTATATTTATCGATTAACCTTGGTAGATAGGTCTATCCGCAGGAACTCAATCTTTGCCAAAATTGGATGATTCCATCATAGAAATATACAAGAGGTGATGTATCTGTCTATCTTTCAAATTCTAGGGATTTGATAATAAATATATTGACTGTTTATATGTCTAACATGGTGTATAGTGTTGGAGAAATTTTCAAGAAATATACCTCTGGAAAATTGCCATTAGCCTTTAAAAGCATACCAGCAAAGCAACATTGGGAAGAACTTCTATACTTAACCGAACCAGAAAAATGGTCGCCCAATGCAGTGTACCAAGCCACCCGAATCCTTGCTTCAAATATGAGTTCTAAGAAAGTGGAGAAGTTTTACAAATTCGTTTTACTCCCTCGTATTAGGCAAGATATAAGGAAGAACAAAAAACTCCATTTTGCATTGTATCAAGCTTTGAAAAAGGCTGTATACAAACCAGCTGCTTTTAACAAAGGAATTTTGTTTCCTCTATGCGAGGTACAAATTTATCAAATTTTGACTAAAATGAGTTCATCTGAGTTTAATTTTAAGAGACTTTTGTATCTTTTTTTGTAGTCAAGGACTTGTAATTTGAGAGAAGCAGTTATTATCGGAAGCATTCTTCAAAAAGTGTCCATTCCACCACTTCATTCGAGGTGTCATTGTCAACTTTAGTTTAAATACGAATAACTATCAGAGTGTTGAAACAGGAAAAGCGAAAGAATTATACTAGAACTCTAAAAACTTAAGCCTTTTGTGCTATATGACCAGAAATATAACTAAAGCGTTGTCTAACTGTGCAGTCTTGCGTTAATGAAACTTGCAGACATGGAGTATGGTGGCACAACAAGGTTTGCACATGCTATAAACCAGAGTTACCTTATGTCCTGATTATCAACTAGGTATACTTTATTAATAATGGTTTCCTGATGCAGTTATTTCATAAAGCTGTTAGTTGAGAAGAAATATGCATTGCCATATCGAGTTATTGATGCAATGATTGCACATTTTATGAGATTTTGTGAAGACTCTAGAGATATGCCTGTGATCTGGCATCAGTCACTTCTTGCCTTTATGGAAAGGTTCAGTTTGTACTCTATTATCTGTTCATCATATGGGCATAATCTTACATGACAATGGTATCGTTGAATAGTGACATATTTTGAATATTAATGATTAATTATTCGCAGGTACAAACATGAATTGACAAAGGAGCAAAAAGATGACATCCATTATCTTGTGAAGAAACAGAGACATAAATTGGTATTGTGTCGCCATCTTTTAAGTAGCTAATTAGGTTTTAATATGTGAAAGTGCTAAGAGAAAAGGTGATCCCGTTTGATGCAGGTCACACCTGAAATCTTAAGGGAGTTGAATAACAGCCGTAACCGTGGGGAAAAAGAGGACGACCTTATGTCAATTTATATCCTTTTGATTGACCATTTCATGATCTTTTTTGGGACCAGTGGTAGAAAAATAGGGGGTCGACCGGGTTGGGTAAGACCATGAATAACCCTGCCTGTGACGTCACAGGCGGATTGTGTGTACAATCCGCATGTGACGTGGCACATGTCAGTTTCTGACACAAAATAACCCTGACGCCCCTTCCCTTTTCTGTGTCATTCAACTGTGGGTCCTACCAGTTTTATTTTTTCTTTTTTATTTTATATTAAATATGAATACAAAGTTATTTTATAAAATAAAATGCATATAAAATATAAAAGACATCACAAAATAATATCTCATAAAATTCAACCATTACATAAATTGATTCGAATTCGGCATCTTCACCTTCTAATTCTTGAATTAGTGCAACAATACGCTCGTCTTCCGAATCGGATTCCGAATTAATTAAATACTATGTCATCTAGTTACATAAAATTTTTGAATGAAAGTGTTAAAATGAGAGAAAATGGAGAGTTTGATGTGTTAAAAATGATGCGGTTTGATGGGTTTATATAGATTTAAATACAAGTAAATTTTTTTTTAAAAAAAAAAACAAAAATATCCGTTAGCCAACGGCTACAAAATTCGCCCAATCAAAAACTGACACGTCGCCTGACGCCTTTTTTTCCGTGAAAAATCCGACCATGGGCGTTTCGCCTGACGCCGTGTTAGGGGCATCAGAGGCGTCAGAGAGCCTGACGGGACCCCTCTGACGTCGCGTTAAAAATGGTCTAATGGAACAAAATGGATATGTAGCATGTTAAAACAAACTCTTTATGTTCGCTGTCATTATTAAGTTGATTACAATGTGATAAAGAGTGCCTTATTAAATAATATAAAATGGTTAGATAGTCTAATGTTCATTTTGGGGTTATATAATACAAAATAGGTGTTTGCTGGGTTGGGTAATGGAACAAAGTGGATATGCAGCATGTTAAAACCAACACTTTTTATGATCGTTATCGTTAAGTTGTTGACAATGTGATAAAGTGTGTGTTGCTAAATAATATTATATAAAATGGTTAGATATTCTAATTTTCGTTTTATAGCTATTAAATAATATAAAATGGTTTGGCTGGTTATGGTTTAAAGTGGTTGACTTCTTTATCGGGCTGGAATGGGTTGGGTTGGTTTGAACTGCAAGAGGTTTGTCATAAACTTGTGGGTTAATAACTCAACAATGAGTATCTATTATAGGTACGTGCATGATAGACCAAGTTTTACTAGTATTTTCTTAACTTTTTATCACCTTCCCCTATTTCGGTGATTAACAAAACCATAGACGAAGATCGATTCGATATCCCAGATGTTCCCATGGAAGAAGATTAAATTCCAGCAACACTTGCTTCATTATGGTAAATATTTTTTCCTCCTAGTTACTGTTTGTGTGCAGGCGATGATTCCAACAAATGGTTATAATTTTATATTATTCAGGATAATCGTGCTCTTGCACTAATGAGATATGGAATTACTTCATGGGGTTTTTTGAAGTTCCTTGTCAAATTGCGCTAGGATTGTTGGCGTTGTCTTTATTTTCATCTAGTGTGTAAGGACTAAATTGTGAAAAACTATGGAGTAGCAAATTTTGTAGGAAAATGATTCAGGTTACATGGTTTTTACCGACCATTTATTAGCATTGAAATTAGGATATACTAATATGTATTGTATAATTGCTTATTTATATATCACTTGTTATGGTAGATTATGTAGAAAACTGGCTATTTACATACGTTTTAAGTATTGCTCCAACGCTTTGCATGTGTTCATCACCTGTTTTTTGTGTGTGTAGTTTATGTGGGCGGGTATTTACTTTTGTAAACTCAGTGCAGTTATCACTGACCGTTGCTCTCTTTCCCTAGAATCTTTAGAAACTAGTGATTTAGTATCTTGCTCCAGAAACGCTTTGTGTGTGTTCGTCACCTGTGTTTTGTGATGGTGAAGTTATAAGTTATATATAATGACTGCATTGTTGCCGGCCAGTCGGAGCGTAAATGTCTCTTCGCGGTTTCTTGACTCTGACATTTTTCTCTGTGCACCAAACACAACATTTCTTGTAGGAATGTATTTGCATTGGTAGTTTGAGGAATGATTACGGGCATGTTTACTTTCCACTTAATGATCTGTTTTTTTTACTCTTAATTCAGTAAGTGAAATTATTGTTTCTTTGTCACTTAATCTCAAAATTGATCAGTATCTAAGAGACGTAGAATCAGACATCCTTTCCTATCAAAAGGCAAATGGAAACAGGAGGAAATACAGAAAAAGAAGTAAACATCTCCTATCTAAATGTCATATGCATGTTCTAGTGGATCGTGGATCTCATGTTTCGAATTCTTGATCATAACATATAACTGTTGACTTCTATGTATAAGTCAGCATCATCCATGTATGCCTTGTGCAACTGTGCAAGTCTAGCATCAGATTGTACAAAAGTTCAAGGTTGTGCAAAAACATCTACTCTTGAAATTCTTGTCTGAATCTAATTAATTGGTTGCAAGTGTTTAACCTTATATTCTGTTCCAACAATTGCTCAGTCTTCGTAAACACATGATCTATATGGGCTTATGTGTAGTTCAGTAGTTCAACCTGGATAGATTTTACTGATTTACCTCCGTTGATCTGGTCTCTTGCAGTAGAATATGTTTTATGGCATGACTTAATTTCTTTGTTTAATTTTCTACACTTGGTATGATGAAAAGAATAAACGAATTGGTTCCAGCAACAGACTTTGACTATTCAAGAATACATTTTCAAGGTCCTTAATTGTTTAGTGTTCCCTTTAGAACAATACTACACATGGATCATGTTAGAATTTTGGTTCTCTATAAGTTTGTCTTCATAAACATTCCAAAATATGAAGTTTTAACCAGCGCAGTGTGATCTCATATCTCTTCTATTATTAGTTACAATTTAATTTAATTAATAATTAATATGTAATCCTATACAATTCCCTTGAATGTTGGTACATAACTCTAATATATAAGCAGTGAATCACTTTCTGTTTGATAGACCTAATATTAGATTTTTCGATCTTTAGGAGCACGTAGATGAACATCCTACCTTAAAAATTCCATACACTTGCACATCATCTTATTATAAAATGGTCTGCAGAATGAATTGATTTTCATGTAGGTGACCAGGTGAGGCATCAGGTGATGTATGCATATCGTCAAATGATTGATGACCAACTCGCGGGGCATTGAGAAGTGAGCACGTGTGTAACGGACTAAAGTTTTGTGATGTCTGCTCATGTCAACTTTTAATGCGACTACATCATAGTGACACGCATGACGTCCTTTTCACTCTGTTTGCTTTTCCGTCCCTGAATGCCCTTCATTAAACTATCTATCTAGCTTAGTTGCTAATAATGCCAAATCAATCTATGTTTCGCCTTAGGATTTTTTAGGTTTACTCTTATTAGTTATTAGTTATTACCATATATTACCAGTATGGTCATTAAGTACGTTGTAATATTATGTACGCTGCTACGTACATAGCTGAAATTAAGGGTGTTCTATATTGTTGTCAAAATGGTTTGGTCAATGTAAAATATAAAATTGTTTTTGATCACGTGTCTCTTTTAACTTGGTTTGGATATATGTGGATAGGAATGTAGGAATTTGGTCGTCGTTCACTAAGGATTGCATTCTACTCGGTCATCTTTGACCTTTTTAAAAGGAAATTCATGTTATGCTTTGACATGATAAGGAAGAACACGGGCGGAGCCAGAATTTGACGATGGGGGTGGCTTACTCAATTAAAAAGAAAACTCAATTCACTCATCATAATAAAGTGTCATATTGAGATAGTAAACAACGATAACTAGTTTATATATAAAAAACGTAAACTTAAACCAAATACATAAGTGATGTCAAAAACAATATGCAAAAAATAAACAAAGTTTGCTCACGCCAAACAATATTTTTCACGAAGTAACCTGTGAATAATAATAGTTAAAAAGTCAGAATTAGTTAAATATTGATAAACATATGGTAAAATATAGTATATTAAAGGAATTGTACCTTGTGTGGTATAAGTTGGACACGTCTACGTTTTTGAGAAGCAAAAGCATCAATTATCTCATCCGTAGTAAAGATATCAGCAATATCTCTTTCAATATATAATAGCAAACAACTTTTTAGAAAGTCATCACCCATGCTACAACGAAGTCTAGTTTTCACAATTTTCATTGCCGAGAAAGCTCTTTCACTTGTTGCAGTTGAAACTGGAAGCGTTAATATAAGACGAATCAACCTGTCAAGTAACGGATACACTTTGTTCTTCCTAGTTTCTTGTAGGTCTCTACATAACTCTGCAATCGTACGAGCCTTTTTTAACTGTGGATGATTAGGCACGTCTAGCTCATAATGTTGCAACTCATTTTTTATCCGATGATTTTCTTGCTCAGTAAAGTCCAAAGGATAAAATGTTTTTGCTAGCTTGCAAATATCAGTTTTATTGAAGGGCCTTTTAGGGTCTAGAGCAACACTGAGTTGAAGAAGTTCAGTCACAGACTCATTGAATCTAGAGTTTAACTCTTGCAGTTGACTATCAATAGCAGCAAAGAATACATCAACTCGATAATGATGCTCAACAGTCACATTGTCTTCTTTAGAACGAGAACGAATTACGTCTTTGTAACTTCGAGACATTTCGGGGACTTCGATATTGTTACCCTCACAATAAGAAACAACTTTATTCAAAAGTGATTCCCATACTTGATCTCTTAGATTTTGAATTAATGTCTTTGTAGTGGAAACCAAATCCAAAGCATTAACGATATCTTGAGATTTACGTTGAAAAGCTTGACAAAGCTTATCAGTTTTCTTCATTATTTTCCTCATCAAATGCATAACAATAACAAAATCAAATGACATTAACTGTGTGAGAGCAAAGGAAGCATCACCTTTTTGAGAAGAAGTAGATCCATTAATAGCAATGTCACGTAATACTATAATGGCAGGACCATACAATCTCAACAAGCTACAAATTGATCGGTAATGTGAACTTCATCTTGTATCTCCAGGTCTTTGTAAACTTTTAAGTTGATTAGCTCCTCTACCACTCTGAAGCTCTCCAATATCGGCCAAATGAGAAATTTCAAATAATTGAGCATCTTGTAATTGATCGTGGCGCTTGGCAGAAGAATCAATGACATTTATAATGAAGTTCAAATTCTTAAAAAATTTGTGCATTTCAACCACTTCTTTAGATGCTGCAACTAAAGCTAGTTGCAACTGATGAGCAAAACAATGTATATAATAAGCACAAGGGCATTCTTTCAACATTAAAGCCTGTAACCCTTTCCATTCCCCACGCATATTACTAGCTCCATCATAACCTTGCCCACGAATATCATGAACATCAAGTTTATGAAAAGATAGAGATGACAAGATTTCATTTTTTAAGGTCAATGCTGTTGTATCTTTGACATGAACCAAGTCTAGAAACCTTTTCTTGACATACCCATCTCGGTCAACAAATATCACAACAATTGCCATTTGTTCTTTCTTAGATTCATCTCGGGACTCATCAACTATCAAACAAAATTTCGCATTCCCAATTTCATCACGAATGGATTGTTGTATATTTCTAGCAAAAATATGCAAAATTTCCTTTTGCACATCTGGTGACGTATACGTGGCATTTTGAGGAGCGTTATGCAACACAACATTCTCAACTTCCTTGTTATAAGAAGCAATAAACTTTAACAACTCCAAAAAATTTCCTTGATTTGCTGAATTTGGTCTCTCATCATGACCCCTAAAAGCACAAGCTTGCATTGTGAGCCATTTAACTACTTCAACAGAAGTTTTAACTCTCAGTCTATTGTCCATAATTTCTTGAGTAGTATGTTTCTCTATCACATTCTCTATATGACCCAACTGATTTTTTAAATCTTCATAACATTTAACAGAAAAGTTATGAGCCGAAGCAGGAGTTTTACCTTCATGTTTGATGAAAGCACATTCTTTACCACAATTCACTTTTTTCCATGTATTAAACCCTTTTACAGTAAATTTATCAGAACCAACTCGTCCTACAGGCTTCTTATTAAATAGATAGCATGGGAGACAATATGCGGCATCTTTTTCTTGAGAATATTCTAACCACCAAAATCTACCAAACCAAGTTGATTGAAAGCTTCGATTACCCTTTGAACCACTAGCACTTAGAGGATAATTTGACTTATGAAGTTGATAAGGTCCAAGTTTAATATATTCTCGTCTAATCTCATCACGTTGATTACGTGGATATTCCATTATTGAAGGCCGTATACCAGGATCTCTAACTAATGAATCTAACTTGAACTCCTTAGGCTTTGAGTTATCATTTTTTTCAACATCAATTGTAGGAGACTCTTCCATTATATTATCATCATTCGGTTGGAATTCCGTATTATTAGCGTCTATCGTAACAGGCTAACATCATCATCTTTCTCATGTGATGGTTGATCATCAAGAACACCACTTGTCTTAGTAAAAAAATTAAGGATTGTTTTTTTGGGACCCATGCTTTAACCTAAAATTATGTATTAATTTCATATCAATAAACTTATAAACAACAAAAATACAGCATATAACTTACTCAAACGAATCAAAAAGTTAAATAAATAACACTCAAAATTAATAATCAAAATAGTACAATTATCAATTATGATAAGGAAATTAAAAAATTAGAATAATATAATCTGCTGGTGAACAAATCCATCATATATTAATACAAATAGAAGTATAGAACATACAATTATGGGATGGAACATTGTAAAAAAATAGAAGACGGAGAACTTACGACTTACGAGTTCGGACTTCGGCGGTAACTTGATGTAAAAGACGGAGAACTTACGCACAGAAAGTGAAAAGATGTAATTGTGTAAATTAAATTAAATAGAGAAGATGACATATCTTTTTGACTTATTCAATGTTAGTTATTAGCTTAAACTAGTGTTCGAACCCTCGCTTCGCGCCGGGGTTCGGTTTTCAATGTATTATATTGAGTTTAGTTTGTAAAATTATTTTGTGGCTAACGATGATATCGTTGAAGCGCAACTCGAGTCGAACTAAAAGGTATAATCCGTGAAAGATTTAAATGTTATTTTAAATTAACAATATATGTACATCTCCGCGTTTCACTATGGAATTGTCGACTTTTAAAAATTTAACGCAAAATCGACGTGTATGAAAAGTACCTCAAATATTTAGCGTTTTTTAAAAAGCGTCTGATTTGCGTATAGTTAGTGACAATGTGCTCCTAAAATTGTTTCGAGTTTAACGATGGTGTCAGAAAAATTTAACTCGGTGCGAGTGAGAAGATATGGCCCGTTGAATATTTGAGTGTAGTTTTTTTAAATTTTTTTATGAAAATGAGTATTTGACACTTTACCCCCTGTTTGGGGGGTCGATTTTAATATTTGAACAAACTATGGGGGCTTTTTTAAAAAAAAAAGGTGGAAAAGGGGGGAAAAAGTGAAAGAACGAAAGCACCCCTGGTGACTATTAATCGTTTTTGTCTATTAGGTAGTATATAAAGTATGTAGTCGATTTATAATGAATGAGAAGTTTAATGGTTAAAGTGTAAAATGTTAAAAGTTTGAGATAAGTTTATAAAAAACCATAAAGTTAACTATTATATATTTTTTTGAGGCTAAAATGTAAGTAAGTAAAAGAGTGGGGGCAGTTTGTAAAACTTTTGAGGTTACTATTCGTTTGTGCTATGCTTTTTATATAATTTTTTTGGGGTTAAAATGTAAGTAAGTAAAAGAGTGAGGGTGGTTTGTGAAACTTTTGAGGTTACTATTAATTTGTGCTATGCATTTTAGATATAAGGTATAATATAATATAATATAATTACGGGAATATTTATTTGCCTAATTGTTTTAGATTTAATAATATACGGAGTAGTATATAACAATTTTAAATAAATATACAATTTTTTGAGCCCATTGGGGGTGGCTGAGCATCCCCTGTCCCCTCCTTGTCTCCGAGGAAGAAGATAGGCTAAAAATAGATACTCGATCTTTCTGTCACGAAATCTGCAACAATTATCTAGGAAAAATATCTACGTGAAATATCTATGCATACATTGTGTATCGCCCTGTATCAAGGGATATATGACACCGACACACGTGTTCATACACGTAATGTACATTTACAGTCACAGCTGTAAATTGCCAAAGTTGGCTAACAAAGGATTTGAAGACGAAACTTTGTGAAATTAAGTGAAAAATCGTGACCGGATTCATGTATCTTGTCATCATAAGTAGCAGAGTTTGGGCCATGTTGCTAGTTCCAAAAATATGATGCCTCATGGTTTCAATTATTTCAGGGGGTTACCCCTCTTACCCCTCCTAATATGACGTGTCAATCCACCCATACCCCACCTTTTCACATCTCTCTCAACTTTTCAACATTTTTTTATAGGAGTAGAACTTTTTACTTTTATAATTTATAACTTAAAATATATAAGAGTTATATTTATATTTATTTATTGTTATAATTATACGAAGTAATAATATTTATTAATAAAATATATAATAATAAAAAGTACTCGTACTCCGTTATCATTATTTTTCTTTAATTTTAATATTATTCACATATCTATGCCGATTTACTCTTCATCTTTTGTTACTCATCTAGTCATCTGTCAAACATGAATTCCCCTCAACCTTCTACCTTCCCCAATTTCAAACACCCTTCAATTTTACCAAATTTCAACCAACCTTCAACCTACCCAAATTCAGTCAATTCTTTCAAACCATCTTTTCCCAATTCCATCCCTATCAAAAACACCCATTTCTTTTCCAAATCAAACGGATCTAAACCTTTCAAGAATCCTCATTCCTTCCCACAAAAAGCCACTATTATGTTCTTAATGTTTGTGGATAAGATTAAAAGAGATAGAAAATATAAGGGTAAAAGTGGAAAGTAAATAAAAAATATTGTACTTTAATGATATTTCCTTAAACGGTGTATTTTTTGTATATGGACAATTAATATGGGACGGAAGGAGTATTGATTTAGGAAATCAATATTTTAAATATAAAACTTAAATGTATAAAAGGAACTTTATCATATTATTCTTATCTACTAATTAATGAAAATATTAATTTGGAACCAATCAAAACAAAATAGTGAACTATCAATATGGAACGAAGCATTATATTATACTCCATTCGTCTCATATTTATTGTCACCAAACAAAAAATACACAGTTTAAGAAAATGTCATAAAAGTACTGTACTTTTTGTTTATTTTTCAGTTTTGCCTTTCTTTTTTCTCTTTTAATCATATCCACATATATTAAAGACATTTAGAACTTTATCTTTTTATTCTTTTTTGTTTATGAAAGTGGACAATTAATTTGGTAATTCTAAAGTAAAATACTGAATAATAAATTAGGGATGAATGGAATATAATTTAATAAATAAAAAAGATAAAAAAGACAAAATGGAATATATAAAATAACTTAAATTAATACGGAATAATACAATAATTAAATGATTAATAATTAATGAATAAAATAAAAAATAGAAAGAAAATCATATGTCAGTCGATTGGATGTGGTGTAGGCGTAGGAGGGGTGTTATGGGATTATGACTTATTTCACCTTCTTATTGATTGCTTTAAGCTTTTAGGTGCTGGTTCAGTGTGCACGTCATAACACAAATCTATACTACCGCTTATATACAAGCCTATGTGGTCACACACTTTAGTATTTAGACATCATTATTATATATTGTTGATATATGATTATAACCTATAGTTCGAAAAAGTATGAATTAATTAAATATAATTTAATTAAATATACAATGCTCAATGGACCGTTGAACCACTAAATATTAAATGAGCTTATTTTTGTGTAAAGATAATAAAAATAAATTGGACTATTACTTGTTTTGGTCCACCGACATTTAACATAATTGAAAAGGGTTGTTCACCTTTGAAAGGTAGATAGATAGATATCATAATATTTGGTGATCTACTCATTGCAATAAAAGAAATATACTTTTGTTAGTCATAGAGAGAGATTAAATAAATGGTTGTAGCCTTGTAGGCTTTTGAAAAGTGACACAAAAGCAAAAGATAAGTATTTAAAAAGATTACATATAATTTATTATGATATGAGATGATAGTTTTAGACATAGCAGAGAGAAACAACAAAGATAGTAATTCTTCCTTTTATTGTGTGTGGTTTTTGTGTCCAAAACATGAAGGTTTTCAAACTCAAAATAAATTTGGTAAAACTAGCTCTCTGTTTGTGTTGGTGGTCGACAAGAAAAAGAAACAAGATATTTTCTTTTTCATTCTTCTTTTCAAACATAATACGTAAACAATATTTGATATTGTTGTTGGGTTATATACGGACTAATATCCGGTTGGTGTTGTTCGACGTGCTGTGTGGATCAACCATAGAGATATTCATACACTTTGAATATATGTTTCAACCTACACTTTGAATATATGTTTCAATTATTAGTGGTGTAATTGGATCTTGTTGGGATCGTTAATCGTGTGAATGTTTTACTTGAAAGTTTATAATAAAATAAATGATGTTTATTTTAATGATTAATAAAAGATGTTTATTTTCATGTTCCGCTGCGTTTTATAAATTTAAAAGTACACACGGTTTTCCATCAGTGGTATCCGAGCCGCTTTTACACCATCTTAATTGTCGCGTGATTTTCTTTAGATTTAGCTTTGTGGTGAATTGGTAAAAGTCAAAACCTTTATGGTTTTTAAAGTCAACGCGGTTGATTTAGACTTAACCTCATGACGCACAAATATGATTAAAAGAATATCACTAATTTAAATTGTAGATTTAATTATTATGGCTTGAATATTTATTATAATTGTTGATTGTTGTATCCCATGGTTACACACATGCATTGTAACCATGGACAAGCCATACGTAGGTTTTAATAATGTAGTTATTAAAATTGTGATTGCGCACATAGCCCATTATGCCCCGACCTATGTATGATTGTTGTGATTGTTGATTACGGCAATATTATGTCATGTTGATTATTTATTTTATTAGAAAGACCATTTTGAAGCCAAAGTTGTATTTTATTTATTTTCAATTTCATAGTATTGTATTTATGTTTATTCTAAATTGTAAAAGTATTAGATTAGTTGTATTTTTTAATTTTAAATAAATGTAATAAGATGAAGATTAAAGATAAAGATGTGATGACCCGGAAATTTTCGATCAAATTTAAACTTTAATCTCTATATATTTTCGACACGATAAGCAAAGTCTGTAATGTTGAGTCTCGAAAATTTTAAAATTTTATTCATGTAATAAAGTACCTTTGACTATTTCCCGACGATTCACGAACAAATAAATTATGTATATATATATATATATATATATATATATATATATATATATATATAAAAGATTTCTATTAATAACCATTATATTGAAACATTTATAAAATTTATAAATATTAAATATTCAATATAGAATACAACATAATATATATTACAAATATGATATAATTAATAATTGTAATATATTAAATTATAAGTTAAAATATAGTTAGTACATTAGTTGTTATTATAATTATTCTTTGTATCATTAAAAGTATAACATAAAATTTATTACATGTAATTTGTTATATGATTATTATGATTACCTTTATCAAGATTATTATTATTAATATCATTAGAGTATTTATTAATAAAAATTAATACAATCTCTTATTATCAATAATAATATAATTATTATAATTCTTAAGATTATTAGTATTATTATTAGTTATTATTATTATTAATATAATTGTTATTATTAATAATACAATTATCAATTTTTAGTATTATTGTTATATATAACATTAGTGTATATATTTCATAATAACTATTAACATTATCATTAATAATATTATTATTAATAATGTAATTATGTTACTATTGTTTATATTTTTAAATAGTATTACTATTATAATTACATTTATTAACTCGATTCATTATGATCTATATATATATATATATATATATATATATATATATATATATATATATATATATATATATATATATATAATTATATAACAATAATAGATATGCAATTATGAAAATAAATATAAATATATGAATACTGATATATACAAATTATAATTAAATTAAATACATATACATACGCTGTATACAGGTTTATATAAACAAATGCGTATACGAATTATAAATATATACATACATAAATACGATCAATTATATGAATAAAAAAAATAAATAATAAATTTCGTATTCTATTTCAAATCACTATCAACCTTTTGAGAATTTTTTTCTGTCTTCAATTAGTATCACTCAGTGTTAAAAAGAATCCAAATCTGTTAGCAATCCAATCGTCCTTTATTTTTTTTATTTTTTTTTGTGTACGAACGATCATGGCTGTCAAATTCAATTTGGCTATATGTGAAACAAATTCGGTTGTTAATGGAAAGGGGACGACACACATTGTCATCCACGAGTCACAGAAATTAATAACTATCTTCTTTCTTACTCAAATTAAACAGAAAAAGGATGAACACAGAGATATACTCTGCACGAACTCCTTTTAATCTAGAAATCGATTTTTAATAAAATTTAAAAATCTTTAAATTAGGTCTTGTTAGGAACCTCCTGTGTTAACTATCTGCAAAAACTCAAAAGCCAATTCTTAATATCAAGGGTGAATTTGTGAGTCAAAGCTACAATTAAAAAAAGTCAAAGTTTGTTCTTCATTGAAATTCAAACATGTTTAAACGTTTTAAGTTAAATTGAAGGTACATAAAGTTTCTAGAGAAGATATTAAATCTTTTTCATGTTAAAATCATTACCTAAAACTGCCTTAATTTCGAAGTCAAGTGATGAGGTTGGGATGTTCATCGCGAGCCTGAAACACAGCAGGTTTTATTATTTAATTTTGTTTTCTTTTCTTTCCTTGCTTGTTGATCAGTTGCATCAAAATACAGATTATGTAAAATTAAATTTCAAGTTTTAAATTCAAACTTTAAAAGTCAGTCTAGTTGTTTTTCCGGTCGATCAATGCTATGAAGAAGAAGGAAAGTAGGGAATAAAGAAATACGGTTTATAATTATTTGGGTATGGTTTTAAATCAAAAAAAGTGGACGGATCAGATGGTGATAGTTGTTTGTGTGTAAACGAGGGGTCTCGGGTTCGAGCCCCGGCAAGGGCAGCTAATTGTTTTTTTTTTGACTCTTTTCATGTGAGGTAGCTCTCTAATTTTATTATTATTATTATTATTATTATTATTATTATTATTATTATTATTATTATTATTATTATTATTATTATTATTATTATTATTATTATTATTATTATTATTATTATTATTGTTATTGTTGTTATTGTTGTTGTTGTTGTAAATTACTATTATTACTAATATCATTAATGTGTTTAATAGAACAAATAAAAGTATTATTATTATGGTTATTATTAGTATAACTATTATTAACATATTAGTATGATTATTACTATTATCTGTAATAACAAAATATGTATCATTTATAAATGTTAGTACCATTAATATAAATATAATTATAATTATTAATATCATATTTATGATTATTATTAATATATGTATTACTATTATTATTACGATTAGGATTAAGAATTGATGTTATGGCAGCCTTAGTTATTAATCTAAAAATTAAACATGAAGACTATGATTATGATTAATATATGTATTGTTATTAATATTACTTATTAATAAGTATTAGGTATTGGTATAAAAGCTGTTATTTTTATTATCATTATTAATAAACTTTTCACTTTAGTTAAAATTACTGTTATTATTATTATAAGATTTGTTATTAAAAATTAACACTAATATTAATATTAATAAAAGCACTAATATTATTGTCATTATTACTAATACTAGTATTATCATTTTCAATATTCTAAATCACTACTAATATTATTTTGTTATTATTATTATTACTATCTTTAGCAAACAAATGAATTACGTACATAAATATATATATTTAACGCATATAATATAACAAAATTTAATATTTTTATATACAAAAATGAACATATAAAATATATATATTACTAACATAAAAATGAAATAATTAATATATATATATATATATATATATATATATATATATATATATATATATATATATATATATATATATATATATATATATATATATATATATATATATATATATATATATATATATATATATATATATATATATGTGTGTGTGTGTGTGTGTGTGTGTGTGTTCAACTACAACCATGAATATTAATAAATACACAAATGATATAGGTTCTTGAATCTGAGGTCAACCCTGCATTGTTCAAAATAGCCATATGTATTTTTACTACAAAATACATTACGTGAGTTTCATTTAATCCCTTTTTACTCAATTCATTTTTGGGCTGAGAATACATGCAAATGCTTTATTAACTGTTTTACAATATTTATATGCGTGAGTTTCATTAATCCCTTTTAAATGCTTTTGCAATATATATTTTTGGGCTGAGAATACATGCAATGTTTTAATAACTGTTTTACAATATTTATATGCGTGAGTTCATTTGCTCCCTTTTTACTCATTACATTTTTGGGCTGAGAAAATGCTTAATTAACTGTTTTACAATAATTATATGTGTGAGTTTCATTTGCCTTTTTACCCTTTATATTTTTGGGCTGAGAATACATGCGCAATTTTTTATAAATATTATACGAAATAGACACAAGTAATTGAAACTACATTATATGGTTGAATGATCGAAATCGAATATGCCCCTTTTTATTAAGTCTGGTAATCTAAGAATTAGGGAACAGACACCCTAATTGACGTGAATCCTAAAGATAGATCTATCGGGCCCAACAAGCCCCATCCAAAGTACCGGATGCTTTAATAATTCGAAATTTATATCATGTCCGAAGGAGGATCCCGGAATGATAGGGGATATTCTTATATGCATCTAGTTAATGTCGGTTACCAGGTGTTCAATCCATATGAATGATATTTTTGTCTCTATGCATGAGACGTTTATTTATGAGAATTTGGAATATGAAATTTTGTGGTCTATTAAATTATTGAAATGATTATTTATGTTAAACTAATGAACTCACCAACCTTTTGGTTGACACTTGAAAGCATGTTTATTCTCAGGTACGAAAGAAATCTTCCGTTGTGCATTTGCTCATTTTAAAGATATTACTTGGAGTCATTCATGGCATATTTCAAAAAATGTTGCATTCGAGTCGTTGAGTTCATCAAGATTATTATTAAGTCAATTATAGTTAGATATATTATGAAATGATATGCATGCCGTCAAATTTTCGATGTAATGGAAGATTGTCTTTTCAAAAACGAATGCAATGTTTGTAAAATGTATCATATAGAGGTTAAGTACCTCGCGATGTAATCAACTGATGTGAATCGTTTATAATCGATATGGACTTCGTCCGGATGGATTAGGATGGGTCCTTTCAGTTGGTATCAGAGCGGTAGTCTTAGTGAACCAGGTCTTGCATTAGTGTGTCTAACTGATAGTCGATAGGATGCATTAGTGAGTCTGGACTTCGACCGTGTCTGCATGTCAAAAGTTTTGCTTATCATTTCTAGTCAGAAATCACCTGCTTATCATACCTAATCTAGAGATATCTTAATGCCTGGATTGCATGAATAGTTTATAGACAAAATTCGTATCTTAGCGTATCTGCTAATTCATATCTTAGCATATCTGTTACTGTAGACTTTGCCTGACAACTTCTGTGGATTCCTCCGTAACTTATAGGATTTTAGTATTATATATGCATATATAAATTATGTATTGCAGGGTACTAATCTATATCCTATAATCTAATTCTTATCGAAAATCCTTCATCTGATCGTACGAGATGAATCCCTCAACCAGATCGAGTCCCTCAGATTCCGATAACTATTCCGATAGTTATTCTGACAGCTATTCCGATATGGATTTCCACTCGAACTCCGAAAGCAGTATAACCAGAATGAATCAACCAATCAGTCATCCCTAATTCATCTGATGAGTTCGTAGTCAACTTAAACAATGGAGATGCGAAGAAGGCGACCCTTTCCATCCACCAAATTGCCCTCTTGATGAAGAACCTGAAGAACCTACCGGCGAATCTATCCAAAACACCATTTTCAGCCTCATTTCCAGAGTAGTTCGACAAGATTATATTTTATCTAAAATTCTAAACCTTATTCATTCACCCGTTCCAACCGACAATCTTCCCGGAATAATAGAAGAAGTCAACAAACTTCGCGCTCGAAAAATAAATTTAGAGAACATGGGACAAAACGTACCAGCTTCAGCAACATCACCAGCGCCAACAGTACTATTACCACCACCAACAAAAACCGTATCGTAAACCTCAACTTCACAATCTGTCACACGAACATCAACGTCATACGCACCATAGATACCAAGGAATACCAATAACAACAAACGAGGAAGTATTGATTCATAACTTCATTAAAGAAATCTCCTGCAGCGATTATGTAATCTCTAAAGTCTTAGAGATTATCTATTCTAACCCTAACCAGAAATCAGATGAGTGAACCAAAAATGATAGAAGGAAGAGTAGAAACCCTGACAAGAATGATGCATGATTCGCAAACTAGACTTGTTTTACCAGCAGCGTCAACAGTACTGTTAACATCACCAGTACATGCAGTGCCACCAGCATCGTCAGAATCAGCAACACCTATAACATCAAAAGCTCCACCAGTTCAAGAATCACCGTGGACCCCATTACAAATCAATAGCACAAATCTTGTATCAACGAGTTATGAAGTATTAACTCATTGCCACTGAAGAATTTATATGTATATCTTATATATATAAATTTTTAAACCATAATAAATCTTTCCGTACTAAGCTATTATGTGTGAATCTTAACTACTCGGTTAATTCATACTACTAATATGCTACAATGTACATCATTCGATAACAACTTAACCATTGTTAACTGCAATCTCTGTTTCAATTTAATGAATTCCATTTCATAATAATTAAGCGTATTATTCAAATATATGTTTGATTTTACACTTTCACCATCGATATACTCGAAACTTTTCAGATAACATCATTCGTATCTTGTGAAGTTCACAAGAATTCCACGAACACCAACATCACGCGAAGTATAAATTCATAATATTATTGAAGAAATACTCTGTAAAAGTGATGTAATTTCTAAAGTTTTTAGAGATAATGCAATTCTAGATGCAACCGTAAATCAAATTAGTTTAATATTAACTCATTAAATCTATATTACATCTTAAGAAAATATATATGTAAGTATATTTCGAAAAAGATTGTAGTTAAAAATTCTTTTGTACCAACTGTTAATGGTGAAAATATTTTAACGAGTAGGTAATACCCGAGGAATATTCAGATTTCACATTAATAAGTTGCACTGTACATTCTTCGAAGCTGATTCAATAGTCGTTTACTATCCTACTTACATTCACCGATATACGTATCCGTTCACCATAGAATAACCATTTTCATTCAATTTCATATTTGGATTTTGAATTAACAGAATCCAACAAGTGGCATGATGAAGAAAACATTGGACAAAATAAAAATTTGCTAGAAACAAACAATTTAACTATGAAAAATTTTATTAAGAATCCACGCTAACTGTTCCTAGCTAACCGATTACACTTTATTTATTGTATTTTAATTATCGCAATTTACATTCTCGCAATTTTATTTATCGTCATTTAAATTTTCTACTATTTATTTTACGCACTTTAAATATCGGGACACGTATACAAGGTTTTGACATATCATATCGACGCATTTATATATATATTATTTGGAATAACCATAGACACTCTATATGCAGTAATGATTGAGTTCTCTATACAGGGTTGAGGTTAATTCTACAATAATATATATAATTTGAGTTGTGATCGAGTCTGAGACATGTACACGGGTCACGATACGTATTAATTAATTCGAATATTATATATTAAATTATATATGAATTATTGGACTGTCAACTAAGGACTATCAACATTAGACAATTAAAATGAATTAAAATATTAATTATAACATATGAAATAAAACAATTCTTCAAGTTTGCCACTTGACTTCATCCTAAATCTTGACGATTACGATCTGCGCTCAAACCTTTCATGATACTTGAAAACACCTCAATCGAGAGGATGAACCAACCGCACTTCATCTACGGAAGAAAAGATCGATTCATATAGTTATGCACCTGAAAACATTCGAAACTTGAGTAAACGTTTAACACGTATCTGTACTAGCTCCTTTGGCGTTGTTATTACCGAAAATAACTTTACAACTCTTTTTCACAATAGCCAATTTTGTCATAGCTCCAACAAGTCAACTTCGACTCTTCGTTTGAAACAACCTTGTTATAATTTTGATATATATGCGTGCTCTTTTATTGTTACCGGGGAACCTTTCATATTCCATCATGTTACCATCAGCGTTTAATCATCTAAAAATACAATTCTCTTGAAATCACTTCGGAATGATAACCGATGATTCAGATATCGTAGCATTAAATGCAGAGGAAACAGAAAAATTGTAGATGGTTAAAACGGTCAAAAGTTTGATGATAAAGAAGAGAGTGTTGGGAACGCTCGATAGAAAATTTGGTACTGAAAAACAGATTGAGCTACCCATGAAGGAGATCAAGGACAAATACAAGGGCCAAACCCTATATTCAAAGGATCCAGGTAATTCTGGGTCCGATGAAATTTTTAGAGAATATCTTGCTCCGAGGTCATGTTAAAACCTTGTGAAAAATCTTTCTTCATCAACCATCGAACTTAGATATTCCAAAATATCATCATAAATATCTTCGATATTTCTGAGGATATTTTCATAAATATTCTCGTCCGAAATTATATACCTCTTCGTGCTACCTGTAATATATTATATTGGAAATTTCTGTAAAAGCTAAGTATAAACTATGAATGAATTCTGAAGTAGTGTTGGGAACTGAAGCGTGAGTTAGTATAATATAATGACACTTGATCAACGTGATTATATTACAGTAAGTCATGCTGAGTTCTAATGGGACGTGAATATTCACATAATCTTAACGTCATCACGTGCCATGTTACATAACTCTTTCATTCTACTTAACTTCTAAACATATCAAGAAAATATATTCTTGATAGTTCTATTCTCAGTGATCCTGGAAATTTGACAAATCAAATCGTGCTAATACGTTCTTTCTTGTTTAGAACATGATGTTCATTCGAAACTCCATACTTATGAATTCTGGACCGTTACTCGTTTTACTAGAGGTTAAGAAGATAATAAAAAGGCAAAGAGCTCCAAAATATAAGAGAAAAATATAAAGTCCAATAACAACACGGAGATTACAAACCGTGGATATTAATACGAATAGCAATATAAAGACACGGTATAATAAAGAATAGTATCACCCTAAGGTAATAGTAGAAGTAAACAGATTCTTCTGATGGAATTTTGAAAAGAAGGATGACAGAAATAATAATTAGGAAAATATTAGGGATTAGAACTGGACTAAGCATTTTCACAATCTTTTGGATGTATGAACTAAGAAAGAAAGTATAGGAATGGTGAGGATAATGGAACGGAAGAGCTCAATTTATAATGGAAATATCAGACAGAGTAATCAAGGCAGATCACCGTATTTAATTATAGAGATCTTAATTTCCTTACTCGCCGAAGAATCAAATCTTTTAGATTTCGAAGATTTTCTTTAAATCTCTTGAATTCCGGAATTCAACCCTGACTCTGTCAAAAGATTTGGCGCACCTTATTTTCTAAAATCAACCGTGACTACGTCACTGGTTAAGACGAACTTGCATTTACTCATTTCATTCTTTCGTGATAGCTTCACTCGTACTCTTCGAGTAATCGAATCATTTTATCTATATTACTCAATAATGATAAAACTCTATTTATCAACTCATATTTGTCATGAAAACATTTTTATTGTTAGCCATGACCACCTCACTCAAATTTCGGGACGAAATTTCTTTAACGGGTAGGTACTGTGATGACCCGGAAATTTTCGATCAAATTTAAACTTTAATCTCTATATGTTTTCGACACGATAAGCAAAGTCTGTAATGTTGAGTCTCAGAAATTTTAAAATTTTATTCATGTAATAAAGTACCTTTGACTATTTCCTGATGATTCACGAATAAATAAATTATGTATATATATATATATATATATATATATATATATATATATAAAAGATTTCAATTAATAACCATTATATTGAAACATTTATAAAATTTATAAATATTAAATATTCAATATAGAATACAACATAATATATATTACAAATATGATATAATTAATAATTGTAATATATTAAATTATAAGTTAAAATATAGTTAGTAAATTAGTTGTTAATATAATTATTCTTTTTATCATTAAAAGTATAACATAAAATTTATTACATGTAATTTGTTATATGATTATTATGATTACCTTTATCAAGATTATTATTATTAATATCATTAGAGTATTTATTAATAAAAATTAATACAATCTCTTATTATCAATAATAATATAATTATTATAATTCTTAAGATTATTAGTATTATTATTAGTTATTATTATTATTAATATAATTGTTATTATTAATAATACAATTATCAATTTTTAGTATTATTGTTATATATAACATTAGTGTATATATTTCATAATAACTATTAACATTATCATTAATAATATTATTATTAATAATGTAATTATGTTACTATTGTTTATATTTTTAAATAGTATTACTATTATAATTACATTTATTAACTCAATTAATTATGATCTATATATATATATAATTATATAACAATAATAGATATTCAATTATGAAAATAAATATAAATATATGAATACTGATATATACAAATTATAATTAAATTAAATACATATACATACGCTGTATACAGGTTTATATAAACAAATGCGTATACGAATTATAAATATATACATACATAAAATACGATCAATTATATGAATAAAAAAAGTAATAAATTTCGTATTCTGTTTCAAATCACTATCAACCTTTTGAGAATTTGTTTTCTGTCTTCAATTAGTATCACTCAGTGTTAAAAAGAATCCAAATCTGTTAGCAATCCAATCGTCCTTTATTTTTTTTATTTTTTTTGTGTACGAACGATCATGGCTGTCAAATTCAATTTGGCTTTATGTGAAACAAATTCGGTTGTTAATGGAAAGGGGACGACACACATTGTCATCCACGAGTCACAGAAATTAATAACTATCTTCTTTCTTACTCAAATTAAACAGAAAAAGGATGAACACAGAGATATACTCTGAACGAACTCCTTTTAATCTAGAAATCGATTTTTAATAAAATTTAAAAATCTTTAAATTAGGTCTTGTTAGGAACCTCCTGTGTTAACTATCTGCAAAAACTCAAAAGCCAATTCTTAATATCAAGGGTGAATTTGTGAGTCAAAGCTATAATTAAAAAAAGTCAAAGTTTGTTCTTCATTGAAATTCAAACATGTTTAAACGTTTTAAGTTAAATTGAAGGTACATAAAGTTTCTAGAGAAGATATTAAATCTTTTTCATGTTAAAATCATTACCTAAAACTGCCTTAATTTCGAAGTCAAGTGATGAGGTTGGGATGTTCATCGCGAGCCTTAAACACAGCAGGTTTTATTATTTAATTTTGTTTTCTTTTCTTTCCTTGCTTGTTGATTAGTTGCATCAAATACAGATTATGTAAAATTAAATTTCAAGTTTTAAATTCAAACTTTAAAAGTTAGTCTAGTTGTTTTTCCGGTCGATCAATGCTATGAAGAAGAAGGAAAGTAGGGAATAAAGAAATACGGTTTATAATTATTTGGGTATGGTTTTAAATCAGAAAAAGTGGACGGATCAGATGGTGATAGTTGTTTGTGTGTAAACGAGGGGTCTCGGGTTCGAGCCCCGGCAAGGGCAGCTAATTGTTTTTTTGACTCTTTTCATGTGAGGTAGCTCTCTAATTTTATTATTATTATTATTATTATTATTATTATTATTATTATTATTATTATTATTATTATTATTATTATTATTATTATTATTATTATTATTATTATTATTATTATTGTTGTTGTTGTTGTTGTTGTTGTTGTTGTTGTTGTTGTAAATTACTATTATTACTAATATCATTAATGTGTTTAATAGAACAAATAAAAGTATTATTATTATTATGGTTATTATTAGTATAACTATTATTAACATATTAGTATGATTATTACTATTATCTGTAATAACAAAATATGTATCATTTATAAATGTTAGTACCATTAATATAAATATAATTATAATTATTAATATCATATTTATGATTATTATTAATATATGTATTACTATTATTATTACGATTAGGATTAAGAATTGATGTTATGGCAGCCTTAGTTATTAATCTAAAAATTAAACATGAAGACTATGATTATGATTAATATATGTATTGTTATTAATATTACTTATTAATAAGTATTAGGTATTGGTATAAAAGCTGTTATTTTTATTATCATTATTAATAAACTTTTCACTTTAGTTAAAATTACTGTTATTATTATTATAAGATTTGTTATTAAAAATTAACACTAATATTAATATTAATAAAAGCACTAATATTATTGTCATTATTACTAATACTAGTATTATCATTATCAATATTCTAAATTACTACTAATATTATTTTTTTATTATTATTATTACTATCTTTAGCAAACAAATGAATTATGTACATAAATATATATATTTAACGCATATAATATAACAAAATTTAATATTTTTATATACAAAAATGAACATATAAAATATATATATTACTAACATAAAAATGATATAATTAATAAATTCATATATATATATATATAAATATATATATATATATATGTGTGTGTGTGTATATATATATGTGTGAGTGTGGTGTGTGTGTGTGTGTGTGTGTGTGTGTGTTTAACTACAACCATGAATATTAATAAATACACAAATGATATAGGTTCGTGAATCTGAGGTCAACCCTGCATTGTTCAAAATAGCCATATGTATTTTTACTATAAAATACATTAGGTGAGTTTCATTTAATCCCTTTTTACTCAATTCATTTTTGGGCTGAGAATACATGCAAATGCTTTATTAACTGTTTTACAATATTTATATGCGTGAGTTTCATTAATCCCTTTTAAATGCTTTTGCAATATATATTTTTGGGCTGAGAATACATGCAATGTTTTAATAACTGTTTTACAATATTTATATGCGTGAGTTCATTTGCTCCCTTTTTACTCATTACATTTTTGGGCTGAGAAAATGCTTAATTAACTGTTTTACAATAATTATATGTGTGAGTTTCATTTGCCTTTTTACCCTTTATATTTTTGGGCTGAGAATACATGCGCAATTTTTTATAAATATTATACGAAATAGACACAAGTAATTGAAACTACATTATATGGTTGAATGATCGAAATCGAATATGCCCCTTTTTATTAAGTCTGGTAATCTAAGAATTAGGGAACAGACACCCTAATTGACGTGAATCCTAAAGATAGATCTATCGGGCCCAACAAGCCCCATCCAAAGTACCGGATGCTTTAGTAATTCGAAATTTATATCATGTCCGAAGGAGGATCCCGGAATGATAGGGGATATTCTTATATGCATCTAGTTAATGTCGGTTACCAGGTGTTCAATCCATATGAATGATATTTTTGTCTCTATGCATGAGACGTTTATTTATGAGAATTTGGAATATGAAATTTTGTGGTCTATTAAATTATTGAAATGATTATTTATGTTAAACTAATGAACTCACCAACCTTTTGGTTGACACTTGAAAGCATGTTTATTCTCAGGCACGAAAGAAATCTTTCGTTGTGCATTTGCTCATTTTAAAGATATTACTTGGAGTCATTCATGGCATATTTTAAAAAACGTTGCATTTGAGTCGTTGAGTTCATCAAGATTATTATTAAGTCAATTATAGTTAGATATATTATGAAATGATATGCATGCCGTCAAATTTTCGATGTAATGGAAGATTGTCTTTTCAAAAACGAATGCAATGTTTGTAAAATGTATCATATAGAGGTTAAGTACCTCGCGATGTAATCAACTGATGTGAATCATTTATAATCGATATGGACTTCGTCCGGATGGATTAGGACGGGTCCTTTCAAAAGATGCAACATGGAGTTTGACTTAGAAGATGGCGAACATGTCAAGTTGACAACGATGGCGTTTGTCAAGTTTTCACTTGATTCTTTAATTAAGTGGGAGCTACGATATTACCCTTAGTTTGACCTCTTGTTCCCATATCGGCTCATGGGATCAAGCATAGGATTTTTTGGGCTAGGCTATGTGTGTGTGATGCATGATTGTGTTTTATTTTTCGCATTTATATATATAATTGTTGATTATAGTATATGCTAAATGTTTTTGATGAAAACGTTAAATAAAACAAGTAATGAGTTTAAAGATTAAAATTGCTGATTTTAAAAGTTAAACGCTTACGAGTTTAAAATTGATGATTTTAAAACTCACATAATATATATGGATGACATCTTTTAAAATTGTTTTAAAACGATATACATTTGTGTATTTGTTATTTTTATCCTATAAATTAAATAACAAAGTATACTCACAAACATATCGACATATACAATTTGTTAAAATGTTTTTTAACTAATAGTGTAGCGAATCTTGTGTGTATGCATTATTCGTTGGCACGAACTTTTCTACAATACCCGTCAAATTTAAGTCATGCCATCCAATGAGCTTGCAAACACTCCTCGTTATTTTTCTGATCTAGTGAGACTAGGATGGATTATAGCCACGAGGTGGATTTTTCGATCTAGTGAGACTAGCGTGAATTTTTACTGTTTCCAAATTGGACGAATTAATCGTATTCACGGTGAGACCTGAGTTCGAGGCAAGGATGGGACAAACATGCCAATAGATAATAATTTTTTTTGTTGGACTACACATATCTCAAGGTCCCATAAAGATCTAAGAGTTGCACTTGTAATGCAATTGGTACCCGCTACCTACCAATAGACTCCATAACTGCTAGCTGATCAACAGATGTGGCTATGAAACATCTATGTAGATCTTAGGCTTTCGTAAATTAATTGTTTTTAAAAATATTATAAAAACTTGGGTAGTTAATTTATTAAAGCTCAATATCGAAAATACTAAATTGAATCTTATATCTGTTGTAGATGTCAAATAATCAAAACGTAAACCAAAACACACATCCTTCTTTGTTGGAGAAAGATAAACTCAATGTTCAAACTTCCTAGACTGGCAATGCAACCTGAGAACTGTTTCTCAAGCATAAATGGAAGTTGAACAAAATTAGAACCTTATCCGATCCTCCAGTTTGCGCAGCTCATGCTGCTTAGCAAAATGCTTATCGGAAGTTGTTCGATGAGTAGGAGAAGTAGAATGAAAGGGTGAAAAAGAATAAGCCGAACATTATGTAGGAAGGATATGGTAAATCATTTACCAGGAAAATATTCCACCTTCCAAGAAGTAAATCCCAACAAAAGACGCCGAATGTTTCCATTGTGGAAAGGTTGGCAATTGGAGAAGAAAGTTGTCATATCTACCAATCTGAGCTGAGAAAAGGCAATGCTAGTAAGACTAGCAAACTCAGGTATATTTCATATACAGTTATATACTTTTTCTAGTGATTCATGAATTTTTGTTAACCGGTTGTGGCCTTCACACATGTAACAATATGAAATGAATGAGAAGAAGTAATTGACTGAAGAAAGACACACTAGATTTGCGAGTGAGCAATGGGAATCAAGCTTCGATTGAAGCCATTGGTCACTATGAGTTTACTCTTCCAAGTGGTCTTATTGTTTTATTGAAACAATGTTATTATTGTAGTGACCCAAACTTTTTCATGATTATATATTAAATGAAAACTATATTTACATGATTAAATGTTTTCAACATGTTAAGCAATCAAACTTGTTAAGACTTGATTAATTGAAATAGGTTTCATATAGACATTTGACCACCCAAATTGACCGGCGATTCACGAACGTTACAAAATCGTAAAAACTACACGATGTTATATATATAGACCTATATATGGTTAACATGAGATTATGATAAGTAAGTATCTCACTAAGTATATTAACAATGAGTGATATACATAAAAATGAGTTTATTAAATTAAGAAACTCGAAACGATATATATAACGATTATCGTTATAATAACGCCTTACTAAATACATATGTATCATATTAAGATATATTCATTGTTGGTGATTTGTGTCACCAATATGATTTAAGTATAATGGGATTAATTTTGTTAACAAAAATAACCTTGATAAATATTGAACAAGTTTGGGAAAATGTGGAGTGCAAACTTGTTTGAACTTATCGTAATTATGACGGGGGTTCGGGGGCAGCGCCCCCGATAGTGGGGTCCAAGGGGTGGCAACCCCTGGCGGGGTCCAAGGGGCAGAGCCCCTGGCTGGGGTCGAGCTGCTTGTATTTTGGAATTTTTTTTAACATGACTTCGGAATAAGATATTTTGGAATTTTTTTTTTTGGGTTAATATCGCTTTATTAAAAATGTGTTAAAATTTGATTTAAAGCTTTCAAAAACATTAAATGAGATCGTTAACTTAAAGGTTTCAAAACAACACTTACATGTAACGACTAACGATGACTTAACGACTCAGTTAAAATGTATATACATGTAGTGTTTTAATATGTATTAATACACTTTTGAAAGACTTCAAGACACATATCAAAGTACTTCTACTTAACAAAAATGCTTACAATTACATCCTCATTCATTTTCATCAATAATTCTACTCGTATGCACTCGTATTTGTACTCGTACAATACACAGCTTCTAAATGTATTTACTATTAGTATATACACTCCAATGATCAGCTCATAGCAGCCCATGTGAGTCACCTAACACATGTGGGAACCATCATTTGGCAACTAGCATGACTTATGAGCAAGGAAACAAAACAAGAACTCCTTTTAAGCTCACTCACCCTTCACCGCTCACCACCCACTCCATTTCACTTCCAATTCTCTTTCTAATTCTCTCTCATCACCTACACACACTTATGAACGAATTTTTCCAGTAACTAATCATCATCTTCATCAAAAATTACTTCAAGAATCAAGCTATAATCATCATAGGAAGAACACTTCAAGAACACTTCAAAAATCCTTTCAAGTTTACTAGTTTACTTCCAAGCTTTCTAATCCATTCCAAGTAATCATCTAAGATCAAGAAACCTTTGTTATTTATAGTAGGTTATCTTTCTTATTCAAGGTAATATTCATATTCAAACTTTGATTCGATTTCTATAACTATAAACTATCTTAATTCGAGTAAAAATCTTACTTGAACTTGTTTTTGTGTCATGATCCTACTTCAAGAACTTTCAAGCCATCCAAGATCCTTTGAAGCTAGATCACTTATTATCACTTCTAGTAGGTTTAACTACTAAACTTGAGGTAGTAATGATGTTCATAACATCATTCGATTCATATATATAAAACTATCTTATTTGAAGATTTGAACATGTAAACACTAGAACATAGTTTAGTTAATTCTAAACTTGTTCGCAAATAAAATTAATTCTTCTAACTTGACTTTTAAAATCAACTAAACACATGTTCTATATCTATATTATATGCTAACTTAATGATTTAAAACCTGAAAACACGAAAAACACCGTAAAACCGGACATACGCCATTGTAGTAACACCGCGGGCTGTTTTGGGTTTGATAATTAAAAACTATGATAAACTTTGATTTAAAAGCTATTATTCTGGGAAAATAATTTTTCTTATGAACATGAAACTATATCCAAAAATCATGGTTAAACTCAAAGTGGAAGTATGTTTTCCAAAATGGTCATCTAGACGTCGTTCTTTCGACTGAAATGACTACCTTTACAAAAATGACTTGTAACCTGTATTTTTGACTATAAAATTATACTTTTTCTGTTTAGATTCATAAACTTAAGTTCATTATGAAACCATAGCAACTTGAATCACTCAAAACGGATTTAAAACGAAGAAGTTATGGGTAAAACAAGATTGGATGATTTTTCTTGTTGTAGCTACTTGAAAATTGGTAACAAATCTATATTAATCATATCCTAGCTAACTTATATTGTATTATACGTGTATTCTAATATATTATGTAATCTTGAGATACCATAGACACGTATGCAAATGTTTTGACATATCATATCGACCCATATATATATATTATTTGGAATAACCATAGACACTCTATATGCAGTAATGTTGGAGTTAGCTATACAGGGTTGAGGTTGATTCCAAAAATATATATACTTTGAGTTGTGATCTAGCCTGAGACGTGGGTCGTCGATTGATTCAAGATAATATATATCGATTTATTTCTGTACATCTAACTATGGACAACTAGTTGTAGGTTACTAACGAGGACAGCTGACTTAATAAACTTAAAACATTAAAACATATTAAAAATGTTGTAAATATATTTTGAACATACTTTGATATATATGTACATATTTGTTATAGGTTCGTGAATCGACCAGTGGCCAAGTCTTACTTCCCGACGAAGTAAAAATCTGTGAAAGTGAGTTATAGTCCCACTTTTTAAATCTAACATTTTTGGGATGAGAATACATGCAGTTTTATAAATGTTTTACAAAATAGATACAAGTACATGAAACTACATTCTATGGTTGAATTATTAAACTGAATATGCCTCTTTTTAGCGTGGTAATCTAAGAATTAGGGAACAGACACCCTAATTGAGGCGAATCCTAAAGATAGATCTATTGGGTTCAACAAACCCCATCCAAAGTACCAGATGTTTTAGTACTTCGAATTCATCATGTCCGAAGGGAGTCCCGGAATGATAGGGGATATTCTATATGCATCTTGTTAAGGTCAGTTACCAGGTGTTCACCATATGAATGATTTTTATCTCTATGTATGGGATGTATATTGAAATATGAAATCTTGTGGTCTATTATTACGATTTGATAAATATATAGGTTAAACCTATAACTCACCAACATTTTTGTTGACGTTTAAAGCATGTTTATTCTCAGATGATTATTAAGAGCTTCTGTTGTTGCATGCTAATATATGGACAAGATTTGATGTCAGCATGCTTGTATAATATTGTTTAAAACTGCATTCGAGATTTACTTTGTTGTAACATATTAATATTGTAAACCAATATGTATTGGTAATGTGTAAGTGTGATATTTTTAGATTATCATTTCTGGATAATCTAGGTGGTGATTTTTAACCTTGTCGATAAAATAAAAGTTATGGTTTGTTTTTAAAAACGAATGCAGTCTTTGAAAAACGTCTCATATAGAGGTTAAAACCTCGCAACGAAATCAATTAATATGAAACGTTTATAATCAATATGAACGAGACATTTCAGTTGATATCCGAGCGTTGGTCTTAGAGAACCAAAAATTTGCATTAGTGTGTCTTATCGAGGTTGTTAGGATGCATTAGTGAATCTGGACTTCGACCGTGTTATCTTTAAAAACGATTGCTTAATATTTTTTGAAGGCGCAAAAACTAATAAGAAAAGGTTGTTACATCATTCTAGCACACATCGAGGAAGTTAAACCTGAAGAAAAGAACATCAGTGATGTTCCCGTCGCAAAATAATTTCCCGATGTATTTCCGAAAGAATTACCGGGATTACCCCCACATCGATCAGTTGAATTTCAAATAGACCTTGTACCAGGAGCTGCACCAATAGCTCGTGCTCCATACAGACTCGCACCCAGCGAAATGAAAGAATTACAAAGTCAGTTACAGGAACTTTTAGAGCGTGGTTTCATTCGACCAAGCACATCACCGTGGGGAGCTCCTGTTTTGTTTGTCAAGAAGAAGGATGGTACATTTAGGTTGTGTATCGACTACCGAGAGTTGAACAAACTTACCATCAAGAACCGCTACCCACTACCGAGAATCGACGACTTATTTGATGAACTACAAGGCTCGTCAGTTTATTCGAAGATTGATTTATGTTCTGGGTATCATCAAATGCGGGTGAAGGAGGATGATATTCCAAAGACTGCTTTTACGTGAATCCACAAACTGATGGGCAGAGCGAAAGGATGATACAAACGCTTGAAGACATGCTACGAGCATGTGTTATTGATTTCGGAAACAGTTGGGATCGACATCTACCGTTAGCAGAATTTTCCTACAACAACAACTACCATTCAAGCATTGAGATGGCGCCGTTTGAAGCACTTTATGGTAGAAAGTGCAGGTCTCCGATTTGTTGGAGTGAAGTGGGGGATAGACAGATTACGGGTCCGGAGATAATACAAGAAACTACCAAGAAGATCATCCAAATTCAACAACGATTGAAAACCGCCCAAAGTCGATAAAAGAGCTACGCCGACATTAAAAGAAAAGATATAGAATTTGAAATTGGAGAGATGTTCATGCTTAAGGTTGCACCTTGGAAAGGCGTTGTTTGATTTGGTAAACGAGGGAAATTAAATTCAAGGTATATTGGACCATTCAAGATTATTGATCGTGTCGGACCAGTAGCTTACCGACTTGAGTTACCTTAACAACTCGCGGCTGTACATAACACTTTCCAAGTCTCGAATTTGAAGAAATGTTTTGCTAAAGAAGATCTCACTATTCCGTTAGACGAAATCCAAATCAACGAAAAACTTCAATTCATCGAAGAACCCGTCGAAATAATGGATCATGAGGTTAAAAGACTTAAACCATCATTTGGCAACTAGCATGAAATATCTCATAAAATTACAAAAATATTAGTAATCATTCATGACTTATTTACAAGTAAACAAAATTACACATCCTTTATATCTAATCCATATACCAACGACCAAAAACACCTACAAACACTTTCATTCTTCAATTTTATTCATCTAATTGATCTCTCTCAAGTTCTATCTTCAAGTTCTAAGTGTTCTTCATAAATTCTATAAGTTCGAGTTTCATAAAATCAAGAATACTTCCAAGTTTGCTAGCTTACTTCCAATCTTGTAAAGTGATCATCCAACCTCAAGAAATATTTCTTATTTACAGTAAGATATCTTTCTAATACAAGATAATACTCATATTCAAACTTTGATTCAATTTCTATAACTATAACAATCTAATTTCGAGTGGAAATCTTACTTGAACTTGTTTTCGTGTCATGATTCTGCTTCAAGAACTTTCAAGCCATCCAAGGATCCTTTGAATATAGATCTATTTTTCTCATTTCCAGTAGGTTTATCCACAAAACCTGAGGTAGTAATGATGTTCATAACATCATTCGATTCATATATATAAAACTATCTTATTCGAAGATTTGAACATGTAAACACTAGAACATAGTTTAGTTAATTCTAAACTCGTTCGCAAATAAAATTAATCCTTCTAACTTGACTTTTAAAATCAACTAAACACATGTTATATATCTATATTATATGCTAACTTAATGATTTAAAACCGGAAAACATGAAAAACACCGTAAAACCGGATATACGCCGTCGTAGTAACACCGCGGGCTGTTTTGGGTTAATTAATTAAAAACTATGATAAACTTTGATTTAAAAGTTGTTCTTCTGGGAAGTATGTTTTCCAAAATGGTTATCTAGACGTCGTTCTTTCGACTGAAATGACTACCTTTACAAAAATGACTTGTAACCTGTATTTCTGACTATAAACTTATACTTTTTCTGTTTAGATTCATAAACTTAAGTTCAATATGAAACCATAGCAATTTGATTCACTTAAAACGAATTTAAAACGAAGAAGTTATGGGTAAAACAAGATTGGATATTTTTTGATTGTTGCAGCTACGGGAAATATTGTAACAATTCTATACAAATCATATCCTAGCTAACTTATATTGTATTATACATGTATTCTAATATATTATGTAATCTTGGGATACCATAGACACGTATGAAAATGTTTTGACATAACATATCGACCCATGTATATATATTATTTGGAACAACCATAGACACTCTATATGCAGTAATGTTGGAGTGAGCTATACAGGGTTAAGGTTGATTCCAAATATATATATGCTTTGAGTTGTGATCTAGCCTGATACGTGTATACACTGGGTCGTGGATTGATTCAAGATAATATATCGATTTATTTTCTGTACATCTAACTGTGGACAACTAGTTGTAGGTTACTAACGATAACATCTGACTTAATAAACTTAAAACATCAAAATGTATTAAAAGTGTTGTAAATATATTTTGAACATACTTTGATATATATGTACATATTTGTTATAGGTTCGTGAATCGACCAGTGGCCAAGTCTTACTTCCCGACGAAGTAAAAATCTGTGAAAGTGAGTTATAGCCCCACTTTAAAATCTAATATTTTGGGAAGAGAATACATGCAGTTTATAAATGTTTTACGAAATAGACACAAGTAATTGAAACTACATTATATGGGTGAATGATCGAAGCCGAATATGCCCCTTTTACTTGGTAGCCTAAGAATTAGTAAACCGATCTAGTAATTGACGCGAATCCTAAAGACAGATCTATTGGGCCTAGCGAACCCCATCCAAAGTACCGGATGCTTTAGTACTTCGAATTCGTTTTTATCATATCCGAAGGATTTCCCGGAATGATAGGGGATATTCTTATATGCATCTTGTTAATGTCGGTTACCAGGTGTTCACCATATGAATGAATTTTATCTCTATGTATGGGATGTATATTGAAATATGAAATCTTGTGGTCTGTTATTATGATTTGATAATATATAGGTTAAACTTATAACTCACCAACATTTTGTTGACGTTTTAAGCATGTTTATTCTCAGGTGATTATTAAGAGCTTTCGCTGTTGCACACTAAAATAAGGACAAGATTTGAAGTCCATGCTTGTATGATATTATGTAAAAACTGCATTCAAGAAACTTATTTTTGATGTAATATATTCTTATTGTAAACCATTATGTAATGGTCGTGTGTAAACGGTATATTTTAGATTATCATTACTTGATAATCTACGTAATGCTTTTTAAACCTTTATCGATAAAATAAAGGTTATGGTTGTTTTAAAAATGAATGCAGTCTTTGAAATATGTCTCATATAGAGGTTAAAACCTCGCGACGAAATCAATTAATACGGAACGTTTATAATCAATATGAACGGGACATTTCAGTTGGTATCATAGCGTTGGTCTTAGAGAACCAGAAAATTGCATTAGTGTGTCTTACCGAGTTTGTTAGGATGCATTAGTGAGTCTGGACTTCGACCGTGTTTTTCCTTCAAAAACGATTGTTTAACATTTTTTTTGTTGGAAACTATATATTATTAACTTGTAAATATTATGTGATATATTAATCTCTTAACGTGTTTGATATTGTGTGATAGATGTCTACCTCTAGTACAAATCCCATTGATTCACCTAATAATAATGAAGAGTAGAATATATTTTGGAAAGATTCACAAATTTCCGAAGAGGAACCGAAAGAGGAGGAACCGGAAGAAGAGGAACCAGAAGAGGAGGAATCGGAAGAGGAGGAACTAGAAGAAGAAGAGGTTCCGGAGGAAGAAATATTGAAACCTATAGTAAATCGATTAAATAAAAGAAAATCCTCAACCAACGGACCAAAGTTAATAATGGTCAATGGTGTTTCCGCCGAGGAAGCAAAATATTGGGAAGATTACCAATTTTCCGATGAATCGGATCCCGATGAGGATTCCGATGATGTTATAGAAATTACCTCGACCCAATTTAATAAAGCGAAAGAAAATAATAAGGGAAAAGGTATAAAAATAGAGAAACCCGATTCCAACTTCGATGAACTTTATATGTATCGGCAACATTCGTATTTCCTAAAATGTAACAATGACGCGGGAACCTCTAAACTACCAGGTTTTTCTAAACCATTATGGAAAACGACGGCTCGTATTAGAGGAACACCATATATTCCTAGAAAATTAGGAAAACGAACCAAGTCCGAAGAAGAAGAAACCAGTGATTCAGATTAGAGGGTTGTAATCATGTTGTGTATTATATGTATTGTAGTGTGCTTGTACTTTTATATTCTATGTAAAAATTGCTTGTATTGTTTGTTAATTATCGTTTATGAATCTAATCCTTGTCTATTTTACAGTATAAAAACAAAATGGACGTTAAGGGTAGACAACCGAATATTTTAGAAGATCTACCAGAGGATATGATTGAGGAAATCTTGTCTAGAGTCGGTCAGAATTCATCAGCACAACTAATTATGGCAAAATTAACTTGTCAAACATTTGAAAGACTTTCCAAAAATGCCTTAGTTTATAAAAGGTTTTCCTTTGATAGGTGGGGTATATCACATTGGGGAGACCGTAAGTTACGCTGTGTTTTATTTAAAGCGTTAAATACGGGGAACCCAAATGCAATTTTACGCTACGGGTTAAGAACCTATTTTTACTCAACATATCCCAACATAGGATTTCATGAATTAGAAAGAGCTTCTAACATGCAATATAAAGAAGCATGTTATGCTTACGGGTTAGTGATGTTCGCTTCTTACCAAAGTGAGAAAAAGAACATCAGATTGCAACTTTTAAATAAAACCTTCCCATAAGTGACGGATTCAGTAGTTGGGGTGAGAAACAAGGTTTTTAGATTATTACGGGGCTGTTGGACATTACGAAACCCTCGTCCTTTTGACGACATTACAACATGCGTCCTAGCCAATGGTCATAACGGTTATTTTCCACAAGACCAAGGATGGGAAGTCGTCTTAGTAAAACCAGAATGCATGACTTGTTTCTGGACTTATGAATTACGTGTCTTTATTTATTTTGCTGAACAACTTGCGTATTAACTAGGTTTATCTTCAAAACTGTCCTGTATCAAAGTGTACTATATTTCATGTTATATGTAATATAGTGAAGTTGTAAGTTTGAAGAATATTTGTATGTGAAATATTATTATAATCAGTTTTTCATATAGAATTGTAGTAGTTGAATTGTATATTAGCTACTAAGTATGAACTTAACGGGTAGGTAGTACCCGAATTTAAACTTATAAAACGCTAATATGAAGAAAAAGCTTTTATAAATGAGTTCATATTATGCTACGAAATACTATTGACTACTCTTAATATTCTGTATGATTAACTCGATTCAGTTGGCTATTTTGAAGGAAATGACACCGACTATTCGACACACCATGAATATGAGCGAAGAGGAATTTCGTACTTTTCTTGCTGCAAACATAGCTGTAGTACAGGCTGCGCTACATACCAACAATAACTCTGAATCTAGCAATGCAGCTAACGGCGCAAGAAATTGTGTAGGATGCACCTACAAAGAATTCACTGCCTGCAAACCTTTGGAATTTGATGGAACCGAAGGACCAATTGGATTGAAACGGTGGATCGAGAAAGTCGAATCGGTGTTTGCCATAAGTAAGTGTACTGAAGAGGACAAAGTTAAGTACGCTACACATACCTTCACAGGTACTGCGTTAACGTGGTGGAACACCTATCATGAATAGGTAGGACAAAATGCTGCTTACGCACTACCGTGGTCGGCATTCAAGCAATTGATGAACGAGCAGTACCGTCCTAGAAACGAAGTCAATAAACTCAAGGCAGAACTTAGAGAGTTACGAATACAAGGGTTCGACGTTACCACATATGAACGACAATTCACAGAGTTGTGCCTATTGTGTCCGGGAGCATTCGAAGATGAAGAAGAGAAGATCGACGCATTTGTAAAAGGGTTACCAGTAAGGATTCAAGAAGATGTAAGTTCACACGAGCCCGCTTCTATACAGAAGGCAAGTCGAATGGATCATAAACTCATAAATCAGATTGAGGGAAGAATTAAAGAGCAGGCGGTCGAAGAAGCCAACACGAAACAACTCAAGAGGAAGTGGGAGGAAAACGGTGACAAGAGTCACCAGTACAACAACAACAACAACAATTACAATCACAATCGCAACAACTATCCCAACAACCGCAACAACAATTGCAACAATAACTGCAATCTTAACAATAATTACAACAAACTTCCCAACAACAACAATAACTACAACAACCGTTTCAACAACAATAACAATCTCAACAACAACCTCAATAACAACGGCAACAAAAACCAAAAACAGCCATGTCATAGGTGTGAAGAAAATCATCAGGGGTTTTGCACGACATTTTGCAATAGGTGTAAAAGAAATGGTCATAGCGCGATAAAGTGTGAGGTCTACGGTCCAAAGTTTAATAGAACTAAAGGAACAAATAATGTCGGAACAAGTAATGCCGAAACGAATAGTGTCAGAGCAAGTAATACCAATGCTGTTTGTTATAAATGTGGAAAATCGGGCCACATTATTAGAAATTTCCCGAATCAGGGGAATACTAATGGGCAGGGCCGTGGAAGAGTTTTCAATATTAATGCGGCAGAAGCATAGGAAGACCCGAAGCTTGTTACGGGTACGTTTCTTATTGACGATAAATTTGCTTATGTTTTATTTGATTCGGGTGCGGATAGAAGCTATATGAGTGGATAATTTTGTGCTAAATTAAGTTTCCCATTGACGCCTTTGGATAGTAAATTTTTACTCGAATTAGCAAACGGTTAATTAATTTCAGCAGATAATATATGTCGGGAGAGAGAAATTAAACTGGGGGATGAAACATTTAAAATTGATTTAATACCAGTCGAGTTAAGGAGTTTTGATGTAATAATTGGCATGGACTGGTTGAAAAAGGTGAGAGCAGAGGTCGTTTGTTACAAAAATGCGATTCGCATTATGCGTGAAAAAGGAAAACCTTTAATGGTGTACGGAGAAAAGAACAACGCGAAATTAAATCTTATTAGTAGTTTGAAGGCGCAAAAACTAATAAGAAAAGGTTGTGACGTCATTCTAGCACACATCGAGGAAGTTAAACCTGAAGAAAAGAACATCAGTGATGTTCCGTCACAAAAGAATTTCCCGATGTATTTCTGAAAGAATTACCGGGATTACCCCCACATCGATCCGTTGAATTTCAAATAGACCTTGTAACAGGAGCTGCACCAATAGCTCGTGCTCCATACAGACTCGCACCCATCAAAATGAAAGAATTACAAAGTCAGTTACAGGAACTTTTAGAGCGTGGTTTCATTCGACCAAGCACATCACCATGGGGAGCTCCTGTTTTGTTTGTCAAGAAGAAAGATGGTACATTCAGGTTGTGTATCGACTACCGAGAGTTGAAAAAACTTACCATCAAGAACTGCTACCCACTACCGAGAATCGACGACTTATTTGATCAACTACAAGGCTCGTCTGTTTATTCGAAGATCGATTTACGTTATGGATATCATCAAATGAGGGTTAAGGAGGATGATATTCCAAAGACTGCTTTTAGGACGCGTTACAGTCATTACGAGTTTATGGTTATGCCGTTTGGATTGACTAACGCACCAGCTGTGTTCATGGACCTCATGAACCGAGTGTGTGGGCCATATCTTGACAAGTTTGTCATTGTTTTCATCGATGACATACTTATTTACTCGAAGAATGATCAAAAGCACGAAGAACATTTGAGAAAAGTGCAAGAGTTGCTGAGAAAAGAAAAACTGTACGCTAAGTTTTCAAAGTGTGCATTTTGGTTGGAAGAAGTTCAATTCCTCGGTCACATAGTGAACAAAGAAGGTATTCAGGTGGATCCAGCAAAGATTGAAACGTTGAAAAGTGGGAAACCCCGAAAACTCCGAAACACATACGCCAGTTTTTAGGACTAGCTGGTTACTACAGAAGGTTCATCCAAGACTTTTTCAGAATAGCAAAACCCTTAACTGCATTAACGAATAAAGGGAAGAAATTTGAATGGAAAGATGAACAAGAGAAAGCGTTTCAATTGTTAAAGAAAAAGTTAACTACGGCATCTATATTGTCATTACCTGAAGGGAATGATAATTTTGTGATATATTGTGACGCCTCAAAGCAAGGTCTCGGTTGTGTATTAATGCAACGAACGAAAGTAATTGCTTATGCGTCTAGACAATTGAAGATTCACGAACAGAATTATACGACGCATGATTTGGAATTAGGCGCGGTTGTTTTTGTATTAAAGACTTGGAGGCACTACTTATATGGGGTCAAACATATTATATATACCGACCACAAAAGTCTTCAACACATATTTAATCAGAAACAACAGAATATGACGCATCGTAGGTGGATTGAATTGTTGAATGATTACGAATTTGAGATTCGTTACCACCCGGGGAAGGCAATTGTGGTAGCCGACACCTTGAGCAGAAAGGACAGAGAACCCATTCGAGTAAAAGCTATGAATATAATGATTCACACTAACCTTACTACTCAAATAAAGGAGGCGTAACAAGGAGTTTTAAAAGAGGGAAATTTAAAGGTTGAAATACCCAAAGGATTAGAGAAGCATCTTAATATTCGGGAAGACGGAACCCGGTATAGGGCTGAAAGAATTTGGGTACCAAAATTTGGAGATATGAGAGAAATGGTACTTAGAGAAGCTCATAAAACCAGAGACTCAATACATCCTGGAACGGGGAAGATGTACAAGGATCTCAAGAAACAGTTTTGGTGGCCAGGTATGAAAGCCGATGTTGCTAAATACGTAGGGGAATGTTTGATGTGTTCTAAGGTCATAGCGGAGCATCAGAAACCATCAGGTCTACTTCAACTACCCGAAATCCCAGAATGGAAATGGGAAAATATTACCATGGATTTCATCACTAAATTGCCAAGGACTGCAAGTGGTTTTGATACTATTTGGGTAATAGTTGACCGTCTCACCAAATCAGCACACTTCCTGCCAATAAGAGAAGATGACAAGATGGAGAAGTTAGCACGACTGTATTTAAAGGAATTCGTCTCCAGATATGGCGCCGTTTGAAGCACTTTATGGTAGAAAGTGCAGGTCTCCGATTTGTTAAAGTGAAGTGGGGGATAGACAGATTACGAGTCCGGAGATAATACAAGAAACTACCGAGAAGATCATCCAAATACAACAACGGTTGAAAACCGCCCAAAGTCGACAAAAGAGCTACGCTGACATTAAAAGAAAAGATATAGAATTTGAAATTGGAGAGATGATCATGCTTAAGGTTGCACCTTGGAAAGGCGTTGTTCGATTTGGTAAATGAGGGAAATTAAATCCAAGGTATATTAGACCATTCAAGATTATTGATCGTGTCGAACCAGTAGCTTACCGACTTGAGTTACCTCAACAACTCGCGGCTGTACATAACACTTTCCACGTCTCGAATTTCAAGAAATATTTTGCTAAAGAAGATCTCACTATTCCGTTAGACGAAATCCAAATCAACGAAAAACTTCAATTCATCGAAGAACCCGTCGAAATAATGGATTGTGAGGTTAAAAGACTTAAACAAAACAAGCTACCAATTGTTAAGGTTCAATGGAATGCTCGTAGAAGACCTGAGTTCACCTGGGAATGAGAAGATCAGATGAATAAGAAATACCCGCACTTATTTCCAGAAGATACGACAACACCTCCAACTGCTTAAAATTTCGGGACGAAATTTATTTAACGGGTAGGTACTGTAGTGACCCGAACTTTACCATGTTTATATATATTAAATTAAATTGTTATTTACATGATTAAGTTTTTCCAACATGTTAAGCAATCAAATTTGTTAAGACTTGATTAATGGAAATAGGTGTCATATAGACAATTGACCACCCAAGTTGACCGGTGATTCACGAACGTTAAAACTTGTAAAAACTATATGATGACATATATATGGTTATATATATAGTTAATATGATATTATGATAAGTAAGTATCTCATTAGGTATTTTAACAATGAGTTATATACATAAAATTGAGTTATTGAATTAAGAAACTCAAAACGATATATATAACGATTATCGTTATAACAACGTCTTACTAAATACATATGAATCATATTAAGATATTGTTACAATATGTTTAATCATGATAAATGATAAGTAAACATGTCATTATGTATATTAACAATGAACAACATATGTAAAAACAAGACTACTAACTTAAGGATTTCGAAACGAGACATATATGTAACGATTATCGTTGTAACGACATTTAAATGTATATATATCATATTAAGATATATTAATATATCATAATAACATGATAATATAATAATTTAACATCTCATTAGATATAATAAACATTGGGTTAACAACATTTAACAAGTTCGTTAACTTAAAGGTTTCAAATCAACATTTACATGTAACGACTAACGATGACTTAACGACTCAGTTAAAATGTATATACATGTAGTGTTTTAATATGTATTCATACACTTTTTAAAGACTTCAAGACACTTATCAAAATACTTCTACTTAACAAAAATGCTTACAATTACATCCTCGTTCAGTTTCATCAACAATTCTACTCGTATGCACCCGTATTAGTACTCGTACAATACACAGCTTTTAGATGTTTGTATTATTGGTATATACACTCCAATGATCAGCTCTTAGCAGCCCATGTGAGTCACCTAACACATGTGGGAACCATCATTTGGCAACTAGCATGAAATATCTCATAAAATTACAAAAATATTAGTAATCATTCATGACTTATTTACAAGTAAACAAAATTACACATCCTTTATATCTAATCCATATACCAACGACCAAAAACACCTAAAAACACTTTCATTCTTCAATTTTATTCATCTAATTGATCTCTCTCAAGTTCTATCTTCATGTTCTAAGTGTTCTTCATAAATTCTATAAGTTCTAGTTTCATAAAATCAAGAATACTTCCAAGTTTGCTAGCTTACTTCCAATCTTGTAAATGATCATCCAATCTCAAGAAATCTTTCTTATTTATAGTAATATATATTTATAATACAAGGTAATACTCATATTCAAACTTTGATTCAATTTCTATAACTATAACAATCTTATTTTGAGTGGAAATCTTACTTGAACTTGTTTTCGTGTCATGATTCTGCTTCAAGAACTTTCAAGCCATCTAAGGATCCTTTGAAGCTAGATCTATTTTTCTAATTTCCAGTAGGTTTATCCACAAAACTTGAGGTAGTAATGATGTTCATAACATCATTCGATTCATATATATAAAACTACCTTATTCGAAGGTTTAAACTTGAAATCACTAGAACATAGTTTAGTTAATTCTAAACTTGTTCGCAAACAAAAGTTAATTCTTCTAACTTGACTTTTAAAATCAACAAAACACATGTTCTATATCTATATGATATGCTAACTTAATGATTTAAAACCGGAAAACACGAAAAACACCGTAAAACCGGATATACGCCGTCGTAGTAACACCGCAGGCTGTTTTGGGTTAATTAATTAAAAACTATGATAAACTTTGATTTAAAAGTTGTTCTTATGGAAAAATGATTTTTCTTATGAACATGAAACTATATCCAAAAATCATGGTTAAACTCAAAGTGGAAGTATGTTTTCCAAAATGGTCATCTAGACGTCGTTCTTTCGACTGAAATGACTACCTTTACAAAAATGACTTGTAACCTGTATTTCCGACTATAAATGTATACTTTTTCTGTTTAGATTCATAAACTTAAGTTCAATATGAAACCATAGCAATTTTATTCACTCAAAACGGATTTAAAACGAAGAAGTTATGGGTAAAACAAGATTGGATATTTTTTGATTGTTGTAGCTACGGGAAATATTGTAACAATTCTGTACAAATCATATCCTAGCTAACTTATATTGTATTATACATGTATTCTAATATATTATGTAATCTTGGGATACCATAGACACGTATGCAAATGTTTTGACATATCATATCGACCCATGTATATATATTATTTGGAACAACCATAGACACTCTATATGCAGTAATGTTGGAGTTAGCTATACAGGGTTGAGGTTGATTCCAAAAATATATATGCTTTGAGTTGTGATCTAGCCTGAGACATGTATACACTGGGTCGTGGATTGATTCAAGATAATATATCGATTTATTTTCTGTACATCTAACTGTGGACAACTAGTTGTAGGTTACTAACGAGGATAGCTGACTTAATAAACTTAAAACATCTAAATGTATTAAAAGTATTGTAAATATATTTTGAACATACTTTGATATATATGTACATATTTGTTATAGGTGTGGCCAAGTCTTACTTCCCGACGAAGTAAAAATCTGTGAAAGTGAGTTATAGTCCCACTTTTAAAATCTAATATTTTGGGATGAGAATACATGCAGTTTTATAAATGTTTTACGAAATAGACACAAGTAATTAAAACTACATTATATGGGTGAATGATCGAAGCTGAATATGCCCCTTTTGCTTGGTAACCTAAGAATTAGTAAACCGATCTACTAATTGAAGCTAATCCTAAAGATAGATCTATTGGGCCTAACGAACCCCATCCAAAGTACCGGATGCTTTAGTACTTCGAATTCGTTTTTATCACGTCCGAAGGATTTCCTGGAATGATAGGGGATATTCTTATATGCATCTTATTAATGTCGGTTACCAGGTGTTCACCATATGAATGAATTTTATCTCTATGTATGGGATGTATATTGAAATATGAAATCTTGTGGTCTATTATTATGATTTGATAATATATAGGTTAAACCTATAACTCACCAACATTTTGTTGACGTTTTAAGCATGTTTATTCTCAAGTGATTATTAAGAGCTTCCGCTGTTGCATACTAAAATAAGGACAAGATTTGGAGTCCATGCTTGTATGATATTATGTAAAAACTGCATTCAAGAAACTTATTTTTGATGTAATATATTCTTATTATAAACCATTATGTAATGGTCGTGTGTAAATGGTATATTTTAGATTATCATTACTTGATAATCTACGTAATGCTTTTTAAATCTTTATCGATAAAATAAAGGTTATGATTGTTTTAAAAATGAATGCAGTCTTTGAAAAACGTCTTATATAGAGGTCAAAACCTCGCGACGAAATCAATTAATATGGAACATTTTATAATCAATATGAACGAGATATTTTACATACCTTGACAAGTTTGTCATTGTTTTCATCGATGACATACTTATTTACTCAAAGAATGACCAAGAGCAAGAAGAACATTTGAGAAAAGTGCTAGAGTTGTTAAGGAAAGAAAAAATGTACGCTAAGTTTTCAAAGTGTGCATTTTGGTTGGAAGAAGTTCAATTCCTCGGTCACATAGTTAACAAATAAGGTATTCAGGTGGATCCAGCAAAGATTGAAACCGTTGAAAAGTGGGAAACCCCGAAAACTCCGAAGCATATACGCTAATTGTCATACCCCGTCCAAAATCTTCCGAACGAATACAATAACATATGGTACCATCGCAATGAACGGACCTCTATATGCCTTGAACGACTCCATGTAATGTCTCTAAAATGAGTAAATGCATAGCGGAAGATTTCTTTCAAACCTGAGAATAAACATACTTTAAAGTGTCAACCAAAAGGTTGGTAAGTTCATTAGTTTATAGTAATCATTTCATTTTCATCATTTTAATAGACCACAAGATTTTAAATATTATAAAACGTGCAGAAGTCCCATTCCAACTGCATAAAAAAATATCTTTCATATGAAGAACACCTGGTGAAGATTCTAAATATAATAGTAACCATCTGTGCCGGTCTTTCACCCCACGACTGAATACATGTGCCTTCAAAATATAGAACCTCTGTGCCAGTCTTTACACCCCACGGCTGAACACATGTTTATAAAATATAGGACAACCGGTGTCAAAATGTCGTAAATAATAAACCATCCACCCGGCTCGGGAGCTCATACGCTCTAACGGAAACCGGGGGCTAATGCGTGTCATAATAATCAACCCCAATCCCAGATAATTCTATCATAGAATGCAGTTAAGGTACTTGTGTCTATTGCGTCAAACATTTATAAAAGCGCATGTATTCTCAGTCCCAAAAATGTAAAGAGTAAAAAGGGAATCGAATGAAACTCACCTAATGTATTTTGTAGTAAAAATACATATGACGAAATTGAACAAGTATAGGGTTAGCCTCGGATTCACGAACCTATATTATTTATATATTTATTAACACATCTACTTGTAATCAAGCAAATATATATATTATTATTAGTGATATAATTTTTATATTATTTATTTATATATTTCATTATTACTATATAAAAATTTAACTTTTGTTATATTATATGTATCAAATATTTTATATGTATATATTTCATTTGTTTGTTAAAAATAGTAATTATATTAATACTTAAGTAATGTTAGGAGTGATTAAAATAATGATAATGATAATAATATTACTAATAATACTTACTATAAAAATAATAATTTTACTAACAATACTAACATTTATTTTAATAATTATAATGATAATAATGATAAGAATAATAATAATGATAAGTAAATAAATTAGATATCTACCTCAAAGATGATGTCTAAAAAATGCCCAAGTCCGGGTTTGAACCCGCGACGTCCCGCTAACCCGATAATAACCTAAATCATTCCTCTGTCTCAGCTTTTCTGGTTTAATTCATACACCGATTTCTTTTAACCCTTTGTTTGTCTGTTTCAAAACCCATTTATTTAATCTCTTCATCATTATCATATCCTACCCTAATCGTCCTCTATCTTTATCATTTATGAATTCATGTATCATTATCATTATCATCATCTTAATCTATCATCTATGATCATCTACCTTCATTATCTATTCCATCATCTAAACGCTATCATTATCATCATCAATTAATATCATCATTCTCTTATATCTATAATACGGCTTGATCATCTTTCCATTTTGTAATCGTAATCATCATCGTTTTCATAATCTAATCGTGATTTAATGAAAACAAGAATAGAAGGCACAAGTAGTAGCATGAACAAACTTGGTTCATCTCGTGATTCATTAATCCTCGGCCCAAAGTACAAAACTCTTAACCCACCAACTATGACAATATCCATTAATAACAAGATACATACGTGCGTATGTGTTGTCCCCTGGCTCCACCGAATTAAATACTAATAATATTAAGTCATCAAATTGCACAAGTGGTTTTCACCTTTATTGGTACATGTCGGCTAGAGAATAAAAAGAAAAGAGAAATGCAACACCTCATGATCTCATCTTCATTATTATGCATAAGTCATCCGATCGTTAATACCACAGATCCATCATCATTCTTTATATTCAACTCACGACAATAAAGACCCAAATATAAGCAGAGTATTATACGGTTAACCAATGATATACCTTTTTAATTCACATCATCCCAATCATTATCTCCCACTATTCTAATCATACACCAACTAATAATCAAAAGTCAATTTATGAGGCCATGTTGGTCTGCCATTGAAGTGTCCCAAATGGTTATTTGTTTTCATGCCATACTATAATATTCAATAAATATTATGAGAGCCATACTTGTGTGCGTGTGTGGTTTAGATTAAACTGAATATATTTATATCTATGTATCCCACTAGCTCCAATGACATTGCAATATATATAATTCAGGTTGGTAACTTTTAAATGGTGAACCTATATCACCCTTTTCAGTTCGTGATAGATTAAACAGAAGACAAGCTTATAGCGGTTTGACTTGATTGAAACAGAAACCACGATATTTGATTTATGGTGTTGGCGGCCGGCAGGACTAAACTGAAGGATGAAGAAAAATTATAGAGAGGAAGAGAGAGAGTAAAGATGGTGTTTAAGTGTCGATCGTGGGTTTGTTTAGAAAGGGTGCAGCTACTGCAACAACATAGTCATAATTGTGGTGCTTCAAGTGGTTGTGGTTGAGGTTTGTTGAGCATGAAAACAAAGAACATGAAGTAGTTGTTGTGTGTTGTGGTTTGATTGTTCATGAAGTAAAAAAAAAAAAAATGAAGAGAGAAAGAGTGGAATTTAATGGTGGTGTTTAAAAGGTGTTAATGGTGTGGTTTAAACAAGATGGTGATTAAAGGTTTGAAACCAAACAAGTAGATTTTCGTTTAGTAACAAGTAAAAGAAAAAAATTCTCAATGGTTCTTGTTGAGTTGATTTGTGTTCGATCAAAGTACTATTAAAATGATGGATTTTTGGTGAAATGGAATATAGAAATAGAACCTTAGTATCGTGTTGGTGGTGTTATCTTGCACTCGTATGGTGGTTATCATTGATGGAGATTGGTTCCATTATGGAGAGCCCAAAGTGGTGTTATGATCTTGTATGTGTGTGTTTATGTTGTCTTGGTCCTAGTGGAACTGCAACAATCAACTACGGGTTTGTTTAAAATGATGTTGTGGTGGGTTGAACTAGTGGTGATGGTTGTTCATAGTGGTGATGAGTGATCGATTGGTTTGTGGTACTCTAATCGGGTTTAGATGGTCGTTTGATGTAGAAAAACATATGTCAACCGTAGTAATTTGGTAGCAGTGGTGGTTGGATCATTGAACCAAAACAGAAAGATAATAAGTAGAGTGGTTTGTTGATGGTTTTGGATAGTGGCTTGTTGGTAGGGAATTTAATACATGAAGGAGGTGGTGTTCGATGATAGTGGTTGAACATGGTGTTTGATTGTTACAAGGTGATGGGGTTAGAAGTTGGACATGAAATAGAGATGAAAATATAATTGAGTGTCGTGTTTCTTTTGAAAGTGTTATCATATAAAACTTAGATTCTTTTGTAAAGAAAACAAAAACCGTAGTTAGGTGTTCAATTAGGCATAGTAACTTTGCAATCTATTCAATTCACGGGTAGCATGTAATGAACTAAGTAGGGTTGATAAGTGCTGTCGTACAATATGCCTAAGTAAAGTATACATATAATATTATGTGTGGAGAAGGTGAAGACAACACATATGATTTACACAAATTTGAACGTCTTTACATCTCAATCATGTAATAATGTATAATATAATAATAAATACAATAATTATAATAATAATAATATATTATAATAATTCAATCACACTAAACGTGTTTAAAATTATAGCAGCCTTCATAATTCCACCAACGGTTTTCCAAATAATTCCGAAACTATAAATATGTATTCAATATGCTCCATTTATATATTTAGATATGTTTTGAATAACAATTTACCTAACTAATTTTTAATAACAACAACATATAATACTTCAAATTATATTTCAAATTATTATTCATATATATATATATATATATATATATATATAGACACACACACACACACACATACACACACATATCTATTTACAATTAATTGTTCATGAATCGTCAGCAATGGTCAAAGGGTAAATGCATTCATGTCATCCGTTCCAAAGTTTTCGAGACTCAACATTACAGACTTTGCTTATCGTGTCGGAAACATATAAAGATTAAAGTTTAAATTTGATCGAAAATTTTTGGGTTATCACAGTACCTACCCGTTAAAGAAATTTCGTCCCGGAATTTGAGTGAGGTGGTCATGGCTAACAATAAAAATGTTTTCATGACGAATATGAGTTGATAAGTAGAGTTTTATCAACATTGAGTGTGACGACCCGAAAATTTCCGACTAAATTTAAACTTTATCTTTATATTATTCTGACATGATAAGCAATGTTTGTTAAGTTAAATCTCAAGGATTTTAAACTATGTTTATACATTCATTTAAACCTCGACCAAATTCCAATGATTCACGAACATTAAATGAACATATATGAATATGTATGTATATGTGTATATGTTATAAATTGAAAATGTCAACAAAGTATTTAAAAGTATAATGCTTTATATGAACGTATTTGTTTCAATATGATTATCGACGAAATTAAAAAAATATATATTAAATGATTGAATTATCAGAAACATTGAATTATGATTACAAGTCTCTGTTGAGAGGTCCACTATGATTTGAGAAATCTATTCCTCTTAACGATATTCAGAATAATTTGTAAAGCTATTTATAAATAAAAATAAAAAGTGTCATTTACGAAAGTTAGACAAAAGCTAGTGGAGAATTGGTTTCCATAATATTCTATTAATCTATTTTCAAACGTACAAAAACGTTTTCAGTTTAAAAAAAAACTTTATTATTAAACTTTTATAAATATCTAGAATCACTTTTGACAACTCATTACTTAACCAGTATAATAAATATAACGATATTTATATTTTATTTCATTAAATATATATAACGATTTAAATTAATATTATATATATTTATACGCGTATTATACATACATAGTTTTTATACTTTTACTATACTTTAACTTTACCTTTACTTTACTTTTACTTTACTTTAACTTTAATAATTCACTTTAATAATTCACTTTAATAATTCACTTTAATAATTCATACTTTAATAATTCACTTTAATAATTCATACTTTAATAATTCACTTTAATAATTCATACTTTAATAATTCACTTTAATAATTCATACTTTAATAATTTACTTTAATAATTCATACTTTAATAATTCACTTTAATAATTCAAAAATCTATTATAAATAGAATTCAATAGGTTTCATTATTTCATAGAAAATTGAAAATATATTTCTCTAAACTCTCTCAATCGATTTACATATATATATATATATATATATATATATATATATATATATATATATATATATATATATATATTGCTCTGTATTATTTCAAGATATTATTAGTATACATAAAATATTACGACGGAGTGATGTCCGAGTGATTTCAAAATAGTTTTTTGAATGAGTCGAAGCTAAGGAAATTATGGGTTATAGCTATAGAAGTGATGGGTATGGTTCATGGGTATGCTCGTGAGGTCAATCTAGTGTTTATCATCTCCGTTGCGTCTACGTACTTTCCGGCAATATTGAATCTCAATATTGATACGTGAGCACTCATAACTTAACTTTTATATATCAATAGTATATCCCTGACTAGTGCTCGAGTATATAGGATTATGCATGCTTGTACATTCGATATTGTCCTTAGATAGGTTTGTTGAATCCTGAATTAGATACATATGCTACTGAGATAGGGTATATGATATGCATGTCATTGGAAAGCTAGCGAAAAATTAAGAACTTTTCATTTAGATATCGAATGGTTTCGATGAACGGATTTGAAGTTATAGTCAACTGAATTTTAGTATTATTGTTAAAATGATTATTATTACTATCGTCGTTATTATTTTAATAGAAATATCATTGTTATTATAAAATATCATTATTACTATTATGTTAGTATTATCATTTTATCTTAATAACATTTTTAGTAAATATAAATATTGTTATTTGTTTTATAGAATAATAATAATTATTATTACAAAATAATACAACTTTTACTTATTATTATTATGATCAATATTATTTTATCAAATAAATAGGGGATACAAAGATATTTTTCACCACGCGTAATATAATTACATTAATAATACTTACCACTATAGTTTTAAGATATTAAGTGAACTTTATAAATTTTACTACTTAAGATATATAAAAGTATATTTTATCATATATAAACGTTAATATAAATTTTTATTAATAAATGACTTTTATTATTATAAAATCTAATAAATATATTTAAATATATAAAATGACTATAGTTAAGTTATATAATAAACACGTATAAATTTTAGAAGTCATTTTGGATCAAGTTGACTTTTGTTGACTTTTGCATATTAGTCTCGAGCATTAGGATTGTGGTACACTATAACTTGACCAAAAATTGTTAGACAAATATTGACCAACATATAAATATATATAATTAATATAGGTTCGTGAATCCGAGGCCAACCTTGCACTTGTTAAATGACGTTATATGTATTTTTACTACGAAATACAGTATGGTGAGTTTCATTTGCTCCCTTTTATATATATTTTTGGGACTGAGAATACATGCGCTGTTTTTATAAATGTTTTACGAAATAGGCACAAGTACTAAAACTAATTCTACGTGGGTTTAAACCAGAAATATACCCTTAGCTTGGTAACATTAAACTACTTGTCTATGTACGGTAGGCGCGAATCCTAAAGATAGATCTATTGGGCCTGACAAACCCCATCCTGACTATGGGATGCTTTAGTACTTCGAGGTTATTTTAAACACACCTGATCTGGTGTACTTCAGAGGGTAAAACATGAACGTTAAGGCTTGTTACCGGGTGCCTACAACTTATAGAATAATTTTATACACTTGCGAGTGTACATATATTTATAAACGGAAATCTTGTGGTCTATTAATATATTGAAATGATTGTTATGATAAACCTATGAACTCACCAACCTTTTGGTTGACACTTTAAAGCATGTTTATTCTCAGGTATTAAAGAAATCTTCCGCTGTGCATTAACTCATTTTAAGGATATTACTTGGAGTCATTCATGGCATATTTTGAAAGACGTTGCATTCAAGTCATTGAGTTCATCAAGATTATTATTAAGTCAATTATAGTTGGATGTATTATGAAATGGTGTGCATACCGTCAATTTTTATTGTAAAGAAAGTTTGTCTTTTAAAAACGAATGCAATGTTTGTAAAATGTATCATATAGAGGTCAAATACCTCGCGATGTAATCAACTATTGTGAATCGTTTATAATGTATATGAACGGGTCCTTTCAGTTGGTATCAGAGCGGTGGTCTTAGCGAACCAGGTCTGCATTAGTGTGTCTAACTGATAGTCGTTAGGATGCATTAGTGAGTCTGGACTTCGACCGTGTCTGCATTTCAAAAGTTTTGCTCATCATTCTTGTCGGAAATTACCTGCTTATCATTCTTAGTCTAGACACATCTTATTGCATTGATTGCATGAATAGTGTATAGACAAAATTCATATCTTAGCGTATCTGCTAATTCATATCTTAGCGTATCTATTACTGTAAACTTTGCCTGACATATTCCGTAAATTCCTCCGTAATCTACGAAACCTTTTGCTCTATATAATTAGAATACCACCCGATAGCCGGAAAATCATTTCATATCCAAAAATTCTTTATTCAATCGTACGAAATGGAATTCGTCATTAGTTCAAGTCCCTCAGATTCCGAAATGGAATCCCACTCAAGTTCCGAAAGCAGTGTGACCGGAATGGATCAACCAATTAGTCATCATCTATTCTGGATGAATTGGGGATGGGTTCGTAGCCTCCTTAATCATTGGAGACAAGAAGAAGGTGATCCCTTCCATCCACCACATTGCCCTCTTGGCGAAGAACCTGAAGCACTTACCGGTGAACCTATCCGAAACACCATTTTCTCTCTTATTTCTAGAGTATCTCGTCACGATTACATACTACACCAAATTCTAGATTTTATTTATCCGCTCGTCCGAACCGAAAATCACCCCGGTGTAATAGAAGAAGTCAACGAGCTTCGCGCTCGGGTAGTGGCTTTGGAGAATATGGTGCAAAGGTTATAAACACCAGCAGCACCAGTAGCATAAACAGTACCACCATCAGCAACACCAACAGTACCATTACCACCACCAACAACAACCGCATCGCAAACCTCAACTTCACAATCTGTCCCATGAGCATCGACGTCATACGCCCTGTAGATACTAAGGAATACCACAACGATGAAGTATTGATTCATAACTTCATTGGGAAAACATTCTACGACGATTATGTAATTTCTAAAGTTTAGAAATTATCTATCCTAGCCTTAACCATAAATCAAGTGAGTTTAATTTAATATTAACTCATTAAATCTATATTACATCTGAAGAAATATACACATATATTTCCATAAAGACTGTAATAAAATTCTTTTGTACAAAATATTAATTGTGACATTTTTTTTAACGGGTAGGTAATACCCGAGAGATATATAAATTCACAATTAATATGTTACATCCTTCGAATCTGATTCATCAAATCATCCATTATACTCCCTACTTTCACAACAATATACATTCTTTTATAGAAATCAAAATAACCATACTCATTCAAAAATCTAATTACATATTCTGATTTTGAAATCGCCGAATTCAATTCAAGTTATAAACGATATCATCACTCTTAGATTCTTACATCTTTCAAAGCTATACTTTAACTTCAAAACTGTGTTAGAACATCGTATGTATATTAACGATTATAATCTGTGTTCAAGCCCTTCGAAATACCTGAAGACACTTCAAATAATGAACAATCGAGATGATGATCCAACCACATGTTATCCACAGTTACGTACCTGAAAAACTCTTGAAACCAAAGTCATAATTTAACATGTATCCATGTCAGACCTTTTGGCATTTACTAGCTAAAATAACTTTTCAATCCCTTCTAAAAATAGACGATTTTGTCACAGCTCCAGCAAACCAACTTCAATTGTTCATTCGAATAAGCCTTATTATAATGATTACCCCTTCATCATTATTACCGGGGAACCTTTCATATCTCGCCACATTAGCAGTAAACTTATTAACAACTTCATTGATCTTTGACTTTCCGAAAAATCTTTATATTTATCAAAATCCCATCATTTACTCATCTGCATCTTGTAACGAGAATTGCCATATGAATCATCAGAAATTAGCAATCAGTATTTTGAAATCTCGCAGCATGTCTACGCCAACAATTATATGTGTCTATCTTCTGGACTTATATACTTTGAATGTGAAGTTTCTAAAAAACACCCTAAACTGCGAACTAGTTCTCGAAATACTGATGAAGCATCAAAAACTGTAAACGATCTTAACAGTAAAAAGTTTGATGACAAAGAATAGTAAGGTGGAAAAGCTGAGAAAAAGAGAAGGTTTGGAACTGGAAAACGGATTGAACAGACTATGAAGGAGGCTGTGGACAAATCACAAAGACTAAATCTGCCTTCAAAGAATCCAAATGATTCAGTGCCTGCTAAAGTCATTAACGAATACCTTACTATTTATTCTAAACCTTTACAGACAAATCTTCATCATCATCCATCAATATTAGAAATTCTAAGATATTATCATATCTTTCATTATAAATATCCACGATATTTCTGAAGATATTTTCACAACAAATCTTATCTGAAGTCATTTATCTCTTTGCGCTATCAGTGTTACATCATATAAGAAACTATTAGTTTCTATATTCTATAAACTTTCGAGTTTAAATTATGAATGTTTTGAAGTAGTGTTGGGAACTGAAGCATGAGTTAGTATAATATAATGACACTTGATCAACGTGATTATATTACAGTAAGTCATGCTGAGTTTCTAATGGGACATGACGATTCACAGACCATGCCGTCATCATGTTCCATGTTACACGACTCTTGTATTCTATTTAATCTCTAAAAATGTCAAGAATATATTTTCTTGATGATTCGGTCTTTTCAGGGTATTCTGGTAAATTAACAAATCAAGATCGTGCCATTACCATTTCCTTCTTAGAACATTAACTATGTTCATTCTGAAATTCATATCTGCGAATACTGGACCATTACAAACGTTGCTTAATCGCAAGAAGAAGAAACGAAAGGACAAAACTCCAAAATAGAAATTGGAGTATAAATCGCAGCAAATAGAAGGGAGCATTAACTGTGGATGTCAATGATTATAGAAGACAAAAGCAGGGGCTTTGAAATATAAGGGAAGATATAAAACCCAACAACCACCCAAAAATTATAAACCGTATATATCGATGCATATAGCAATATAAAGACACGGAAGAACTAAAAACACTATAAAACCGAGAGTATAGTAGAAGTAAATAGATTCTTCCGGAGGCAGATGAAAAAGAAGAACGACAGATATGAAAGTGAGGAGTATATCGAGAATCAGTACTGGATGAAGCATATTGACAAATACTTTAAAATATGAGTTGAGGGAGAAAGAATAGAAGGTGTGAGTTGTAAGGAAACGAAGGAGGTGGATTTAAAGTGAAATACCCGACAGAGAAATCAAGATGGATTATCGTATTAATTCGAAGAGAATCATAATCTCCTTAATCACCGAAGCATCAAATCCAACATAGATTACAAAGATTTTCTTTAAATTCGGAGATCAATTGTGATGACGTCAAAAGATATGACGAATCACTATAATCTTATTTCCTTCATTTACGATAACTTCCCTCATACGCTTTGAGTAATCGAATTATTTTATCCATACTTCTTAGACATGATAAAACTTCATAATCATCATAATAACATTCTCATTGTTAGCCATAACGACCTCTATCAAATTTCGGGGACGAAATTTCTTAAACGGGTAGGTACTGTGACGACCCGAAAATTTCCGACTAAATTTAAACTTTATCTTTATATTATTCTGACACGATAAGCAATGTTTGTTAAGTTAAATCTCAAGGATTTTAAACTATGTTTATACATTCATTTAAACCTCGACCAAATTCCAATGATTCACGAACATTAAATGAACATATATGAATATGTGTATATGTTATAAATTGAAAATGTCAACAAAGTATTTAAAAGTATAATGCTTTATATGAACGTATTTGTTTCAATATGATTATCGATGAAATTAAAAAAATATATATTAAATGATTGAATTATCAGAAACATTGAATTATGATTACAAGTCTCTGTTGAGAGGTCCACTATGATTTGAGAAATCTATTCCTCTTAACGATATTCAGAATAATTTGTAAAGCTATTTATAAATAAAAATAAAAAGTGTCATTTACGAAAGTTAGACAAAAGCTAGTGGAGAATTGGTTTCCATAATATTCTATTAATATATTTTCAAACGTACAAAAACGTTTTCAGTTTAAAAAAAAAACTTTATTATTAAACTTTTATAAATATCTAGAATCACTTTTGACAACTCATTACTTAACCAGTATAATAAATATAACGATATTTATATTTTATTTCATTAAATATATATAATGATTTAAATTAATATTATATATATTTATACGCGTATTATACATACATAGTTTTTATACTTTTACTATACTTTAACTTTACCTTTACTTTACTTTTACTTTACTTTAACTTTAATAATTCACTTTAATAATTCATACTTTAATAATTCACTTTAATAATTCATACTTTAATAATTCACTTTAATAATTCATACTTTAATAATTCACTTTAATAATTCATACTTTAATAATTCACTTTAATAATTCATACTTTAATAATTTACTTTAATAATTCATACTTTAATAATTCACTTTAATAATTCAAAAATCTATTATAAATAGAATTCAATAGGTTTCATTATTTCATAGAAACTTAAAAATATATTTCTCTAAACTCTCTCAATCGATTTACATATATATATATATATATATATATATTTGCTCTGTATTATTTCAAGATATTATTAGTATACATAAAATATTACGACGGAGTGATGTCCGAGTGATTTCAAAATAGTTTTTTGAATGAGTCGAAGCTAAGGAAATTATGGGTTATAGCTATGGAAGTGATGGGTATGGTTCATGGGTATGCTCGTGAGGTCAATCTAGTGTTTATCATCTCCGTTGCGTCTACGTACTTTCCGGCAATATTGAATCTCAATATTGATACGTGAGCACTCATAACTTAACTTTTATATATCAATAGTGTATCCCTGACTAGTGCTCGAGTATATAGGATTATGCATGCTTGTACATTCGATATTGTCCTTAGATAGGTTTGTTGAATCCTGAATTAGATACATATGCTACTGAGATAGGGTATATGATATGCATGTCATTGGAAAGCTAGCGAAAAATTAAGAACTTTTCATTTAGATATCGAATGGTTTCGATGAACGGATTTGAAGTTATAGTCAACTGAATTTTAGTATTATTGTTAAAATGATTATTATTACTATCGTCGTTATTATTTTAATAGAAATATCATTGTTATTATAAAATATCATTATTACTATTATGTTAGTATTATCATTTTATCTTAATAACATTTTTAGTAAATATAAATATTGTTATTTGTTTTATAGAATAATAATAATTATTATTACAAAATAATACAACTTTTACTTATTATTATTATGATCAATATTATTTTATCAAATAAATAGGGGATACAAAGATATTTTTCACCACGCGTAATATAATTACATTAATAATACTTACCACTATAGTTTTAAGATATTAAGTGAACTTTATAAATTTTACTACTTAAGATATATAAAAGTATATTTTATCATATATAAACGTTAATATAAATTTTTATTAATAAATGACTTTTATTATTATAAAATCTAATAAATATATTTAAATATATAAAATGACTATAGTTAAGTTATATAATAAACACGTATAAATTTTAGAAGTCATTTTGGGTCAAGTTGACTTTTGTTGACTTTTGCATATTAGTCTCGAGCATTAGGATTGTGGTACACTATAACTTGACCAAAAATTGTTAGACAAATATTGACCAACATATAAATATATATAATTAATATAGGTTCGTGAATCCGAGGCCAACCTTGCACTTGTTAAATGACGTTATATGTATTTTTACTACGAAATACAGTATGGTGAGTTTCATTTGCTCCCTTTTATATATATTTTTGGGACTGAGAATACATGCGCTGTTTTTATAAATGTTTTACGAAATAGGCACAAGTACTAAAACTAATTCTACGTGGGTTTAAACCAGAAATATACCCTTAGCTTGGTAACATTAAACTACTTGTCTATGTACGGTAGGCGCGAATCCTAAAGATAGATCTATTGGGCCTGACAAACCCCATCCTGACTATGGGATGCTTTAGTACTTCGAGGTTATTTTAAACACACCTGATCTGGTGTACTTCAGAGGGTAAAACATGAACGTTAAGGCTTGTTACCGGGTGCCTACAACTTATAGAATAATTTTATACACTTGCGAGTGTACATATATTTATAAACGGAAATCTTGTGGTCTATTAATATATTGAAATGATTGTTATGATAAACCTATGAACTCACCAACCTTTTGGTTGACACTTTAAAGCATGTTTATTCACAGGTATTAAAGAAATCTTCCGCTGTGCATTAACTCATTTTAAAGATATTACTTGGAGTCATTCATGGCATATTTTGAAAGACGTTGCATTCAAGTCATTGAGTTCATCAAGATTATTATTAAGTCAATTATAGTTGGATGTATTATGAAATGGTGTGCATACCGTCAATTTTTGTTGTAAAGAAAGTTTGTCTTTTAAAAACGAATGCAATGTTTGTAAAATGTATCATATAGAGGTCAAATACCTCGCGATGTAATCAACTATTGTGAATCGTTTATAATGTATATGAACGGGTCCTTTCATTGAGTAATATAGATAAAACAATTTGATTACGCGAAGAGTATAAGTGAAACTGTCGCAATAGAGTGAAATGAGTAAATGTATATTCGTTTTAACCGATGACGTAGTCATGATTGATTTCCGGAATCTATGGGATTTAAAGGAAAATCTTCGTAATTAGATCTGGTTCTTTGGCAATTAAGGAAATCAGGATCTTCTTTGATTTAATGCGATATTCCATCTTGATTTCTTTGTCGGATATTTCACTATAAATCCACCGTCTTCGTTTCCTTACAACTCACACCTTCTATTTTTCCTCCCTCAACTCAGACTTTGAAGCATTCTTCAATATGCTCCATCCAGTACTGATTCTTGATATACTCATAACTTTCACATCTGTCATACTTCTTTTTCATTTACCACCAGAGGATTTTATTTATTTTTACTATTACCTTGGGTTTATAGTAATTTTAATTCTCTAGTGCCTCTACGTGGTAATACGTATTGATATTCACGGTTTGTAATTTATGTGTTGTTGTCGAGCTTTATATTTTCCTTTATATCTCGGAGCTCTTTGCATTTTTATTCTCTTCTCGATTCTAGGTACAACAAGTAATGGTCCAGAATTCGTAGGTATGGAGTTTCAAATGAACATGACTAATGTTCTACGAGAGAGATTGTTACAGCACGATCTTGGTTGGTTAAATTACCAGGATTCAAGGAAAAAGATATAACTATCAAGTAGATATATTCTTGATATGTTTAGAGATTAGATAGAATATAAGAGTCGTGTAAATGGCACATGATGATGGTATGTTCTGTGAATCATCACGTTCCATTAGAAACTCAGCATGGATTACTGTAATATAATCACGTTGATCAAGTGTCATTATATTATACTAACTCATGCATCAGTTCCCAACACTACTTCAAACCATTCATATTTTAAATTCGAAGATTTACATAATATAGGAACTAAAACAGTTTCCTTTCATGATATAACTAAGATAGCGCGGAGAGATAATTAATATCGGACTAGAATATTTATGAAGATATCTTCAGAAATATTGAGGATATTTACAATGAAAGATACGATAATATCTTGGAATGTTAGAATCAAATTGTGATGAAGAAATTCATTCACGATGATTTAGAGCGGTTAAAGAGTAAGGTATTCGCTAAAGATTTTATCAGAAACAGAATCATCAGGATTCTTTAAATACAGGGTTTGGTCCTTGTATTTGTCCTTGGTCTCCTTCATGTTTGCTCGATTCATTTTTCAGAACTCAGAGATCTGATTCGTAAGCTAGAGTGCTTTTCAGAATTTTAGAATGAAAGTTCATAATTCTATAAGATAAATGTTATATGTATACATATAACTGTTGATGTAGAAATGCTACGAGATTCAAAATACTGATTGCTGATTTCCTGTAATTGGTATGATAATTCTTGTTATAAGATATGGATGAGCATATGGTGAGGTTTTAATGAACAACCATAATGGTTCTTCGGAGAGACTTAAGTCAATGAGTAATGAAGTTGCTGGTAAGTTTACTACTAACGTGGTAGAATATAAACGATTCTTCGGTAATGATGACGAAAGGCAAACTCGCATATCAAAGTTATAATAAGGCTAATCCTGAATGAAAGTCGAAGTTGATTTGCTGGAGCTGTGACAAAATTGGCTAATTTGAAAAAAGAATTGCAATGTTATTTTCGGTGATAATAACGCTAAAAGAAATTAGCATAGCTACGCGTTAAACGTTTACTCAGTTTCCGAGAGTTTTCAGGTGCATAACTATATGCATCAATCTTTTCTTTCGTAGATGAAGTGCGGTTGGTTCATCCTCTCAATTGAGGTGTTTTCAAGGATCATGAAAAGTTTGAACGCAAATTTGTAATCGTCAAGATACAAATGAGATTTAAGATGTAATTAAGTGGCAAACTTGAGGAAATAGTTAACTGTAGTAGATATAATTTATTTACAATCTTTTAAGTCAAAATATGTTGTATTTAATATTTCCTACTCTTTTAATACTTTTTAATTGTTCAGGATAGTAGTCCAATAGTCAAATAGTTCAATAGTTCCACCAATACTAGTATATTTTAAGGAAATAGTCATATAGGAACAGTTAGCTAGGATTTGATTAATGTAGTTTTAAGGTTTTACGTAGTTAATTAATTGGTTACTAATCAATTTTATTTTGTTCATTAATTTCTTCATTATGCCACTTGTCAAATCTTGACTTGGATTTTGATCGGTCAAAATCCGAATATAAAATTGGACTTGGATGAAAATAGTTGTTCTTTGGTGAACGGATATGTATATGTGTGAATTTGAGCAGTGTTGTTAATGACTGCTGAATCTTAATTGAAGAATGTACAGTGTAACTTATTAATGTGAAATTTAAATATTTCTCGAGTATTACCTACCCGTTAAAATATTTTCATCATTAACAATTTATACGAAAAAATTTTTAATCACAATCTTTATGAAAATATATATACATATATATTTTCTTCAGATGTAATCATATATTTAATGAGTCAATATAATATTAAACTCGTTTGATTTTTCAGTTTGAGCTAGAATAAGTAATCTCTAAAACTATTAGGATCCACATTTTCTTCGCAGAATATTGATGAAGTTATGGATCAATACTTCATCGTTAATTATTAGGATCCACATATTCTTCGCAGAATATTAATGAAGTTATGGATCAATACTTCATTGTTAATTGCTGTTGGTACTCCTTGGTATCCATGGTGCGTATGATGTTGATGTTCGTGGAACAGATTGTGAAATTGAGGCTTGAGATGCGGATGTTTTTGTTGGTGGTACCGTTGATGTTGATGATGTTGCTAAAGCTGGTACATTTTGCACCATATTTTTCAAGGCTACAACTCGGGTGCGAAGCTCGTTGACTTATTACTCCGGGATGATTGTCGGTAGGAAAGAGCGAGTGGATAAGGTCTATAATTTTAGATAGAATATAATCGTGGCGAGATACTTCAGGAATGTGAGTGAAAATGGTATTACGAACAGGTTCGCCGGTAAGTGCTCCAGGTTCATCGTCAAGAGGTGAATTTGGTTGATGGAAAGGATCACCTTCTTCTTATTTCAAATGATTAAGTAGGCTACGAACTCATCAGATGAATTGGGGATAGCTGATTGATTGATTCATTCTGGTGACCCTTCTTTTGGAGCTGGAGTGGGACTCCATATCGAAATCCGAGGGACTTGAACTAGTGGTGAGTTCCATTGCGTACGATTGAATAAAGGATTTTTCGATATGAAATGATTTTAGGATATCAGATGATATTCTAATTACATAGAATATCTTTGTATATAGAATAAAAGATTTCGTAGATTACGGAGGAATTTACGAAATATATCAGGCATAGTTTATGGTAACAGATGCGCTAAGTTATGGATTAGCAGATACTCTAAGATATGAAATTTGTCTATACACTATATTCATGCAGTCAATGCAGTAAGATGTGTCTAGACTAAGAATGGTAAGCAGGTAATTTTCGACAAGAAATGATAAGCAAAACTTTTGACATGCGGACCAGGTTCAAGTCCAGACTCATTAATATAACCTAACAACTACTAGGTCGAAGTCCAGACTCACTAATGCATCCTAACAACTAACTGTTAGACACACTAATGCAGACTCACTAATGCATCCTAACAACTACCTGTTAGACACACTAATGTAGACTCACTAATGCATCCTAACAACTAGCTGTTAGACACACTAATGCAGACCTGGTTCGCTAAGACCACCGCTCTGATACCACATGTCATACCCCGTCCAAAATCTTCCGAACGAATACAATAACATATGGTACCATCGCGATGAACGGACCTCTATATGCCTTGAACAACTCCATGTAATGTCTCTAAAATGAGTAAATGCACAGCGGAAGATTTCTTTCAAACCTGAGAATAAACATGCTTTAAAGTGTCAACCAAAAGGTTGGTGAGTTCATTAGTTTATAGTAATCATTTCATTTTCATCATTTTAATAGACCACAAGATTTTAAATATTATAAAACGTGCAGAAGTCCCATTCCAACTGCACAAAAAAAATATCTTTCATATGAAGAACACCTGGTGAAGATTCAAAATATAATAGTAACCATCTGTGCCGGTCTTTCACCCCACGGCTGAATACATGTACCTTCAAAATATAGAACCTCTGTGCCGGTCTTTACACCCCACGGCTGAACACATGTTTATAAAATATAGGACAACCGGTGTCAAAATGTCGTAAATAATAAACCATTCACCCGGCTCAGGAGCTCATACACTCTAACGGAAACCGGGGGCTAATGCGTGTCATAATAATCAACCCCAATCCCAGATAATTCTATCATAGAAGGCAGTTAAGGTACTTGTGTCTATTGCGTCAAACATTTATAAAAGCGCATGTATTCTCAGTCCCAAAAATGTAAAGAGTAAAAAGGGAATCGAATGAAACTCACCTAATGTATTTTGTAGTAAAAATACATATGACGAAATTGAACAAGTATAGGGTTGGCCTCGGATTCACGAACCTATATTAATTATATATTTATTAACACATCTACTTGTAATCGAGCAAATATATATATTATTATTAGTGATATAATTTTTATATTATTTATTTATATATTTATATATTTCATTATTACTATATAAAAATTTAACTTTTGTTATATTATATGTATCAAATATTTTATATGTATATATTTCATTTGTTTGTTAAAAATAGTAATTATATTAATACTTAAGTAATATTAGGAGTAATTAAAATAATGATAATGATAATAATATTACTAATAATACTTACTATAAAAATAATAATTTTACTAACAATACTAACATTTATTATAATAATTATAATGATAATAATGATAAGAATAATAATAATGATAAGTAAATAAATTAGATATCTACCTCAAAGATGATGTCTAAAAAATGCCCAAGTCCGGGTTTGAACCCGCGACGTCCCGCTAACCCGATAATAACCTAAATCATTCCTCTGTCTCAGCTTTTCTGGTTTAATTCATACACCGATTTCTTTTAACCCTTTGTTTGTCTGTTTCAAAACCCATTTATTTAATCTCTTCATCATTATCATATCCTACCCTAATCGTCCTCTATCTTTATCATTTATGAATTCATGTATCATTATCATCATCTTAATCTATCATCTATGATCATCTACCTTCATTATCTATTCCATCATCTAAACGCTATCATTATCATCATCAATTAATATCATCATTCTCTTATATCTATAATACGACTCGATCATCTTTCCATTTCGTAATCGTAATCATCAACGTTTTCATAATCTAATCGTGGTTTAATGAAAACAAGAATAGAAGGCACAAGTAGTAGCATGAACAAACTTGGTTCATCTCGTGATTCATTAATCCTCGGCCCAAAGTACAAAACTCTTAACCCACCAACTATGACAATATCCATTAATAACAAGATACATACGTGCGTATGTGTTGTCCCCTGGCTCCACCGAATTAACTACTAATAATATTAAGTCATCAAATTGCACAAGTGGTTTTCACCTTTATTGGTACATGTCGGCTAGAGAATAAAAAGAAAAGAGAAATGCAACACCTCATGATCTCATCTTCATTATTATGCATAAGTCATCCGATCGTTAATACCACAGATCCATCATCATTCTTTATATTCAACTCACGACAATAAAGACCCAAATACAATCAGAGTATTATACGGTTAACCAATGATATACCTTTTTAATTCACATCATCCCAATCATTATCTCCCACTATTCTAATCATACACCAACTAATAATCAAAAGTCAATTTATGAGGCCATGTTGGTCTGCCATTGAAGTGTCCCAAATGGTTATTTGTTTTCATGCCATACTATAATATTCAATAAATATTATGAGAGCCATACTTGTGTGCGTGTGTGGTTTAGATTAAACTGAATATATTTATATCTATGTATCCCACTAGCTCCAATGACATTGCAATATATATAATTCAGGTTGGTAACTTTTAAATGGTGAACCTATATCACCCTTTTCAGTTCGTGATAGATTAAACAGAAGACAAGCTTATAGCGGTTTGACTTGATTGAAACAGAAACCACGATATTTGATTTATGGTGTTGGCGGCCGGCAGGACTAAACTGAAGGATGAAGAAAAATTATAGAGAGGAAGAGAGAGAGTAAAGATGGCGTTTAAGTGTCGATCGTGGGTTTGTTTAGAAAGGGTGCAGCTACTGCAATAACATAGTCATAATTGTGGTGCTTCAAGTGGTTGTGGTTGAGGTTTGTTGAGCATGAAAACAAAGAATATGAAGTAGTTGTTGTGTGTTGTGGTTTGATTGTTCATGAAGTAAAAAAAAATGAAGAGAGAAAGAGTGGAATTTAATGGTTGTGTTTAAAAGGTGTTAATGGTGTGGTTTAAACAAGATGGTGATCAAAGGTTTGAAACCAAACAAGTAGATTTTCATTTAGTAACAAGCAAAAGAAAAAAATTCTCAATGGTTCTTGTTGAGTTGATTTGTGTTCGATCAAAGTAGTATTAAAATGATGGATTTTTGGTGAAATGGAATATAGAAATAGAACCTTAGTATCATGTTGGTGGTGTTATCTTGCACTCGTATGGTGGTTATCATTGATGGATATTGGTTCCATTATGGAGGGCCCAAAGTGGTGTTATGATCGTGTATGTGTGTGTTTATGTTGTCTTGGTCCTAGTGGAACTGCAACAATCAACTACGGGTTTGTTTAAAATGATGTTGTGGTGGGTTGAACTAGTGGTGATGGTTGTTCATAGTGGTGATGAGTGATCGATTGGTTTGTGGTACTCTAATCGGGTTTAGATGGTCGTTTGATGTAGAAAAACATATGGCAACCGTAGTAATTTGGTAGCAGTGGTGGTTGGATCATTGAACCAAAATAGAAAGATAATAAGTAGAGTGGTTTGTTGATGGTTTTGGATAGTGGCTTGTTGGTAGGAAATTTAATACATGAAGGAGGTGGTGTTCGATGATAGTGGTTGAACATGGTGTTTGATTGTTACAAGGTGATGGGTTAGAAGTTGGACATGAAATAGAGATGAAAATATAATTGAGTGTCGTGTTTCTTTTGAAAGTGTTATCATATAAAACTTAGATTCTTTTGTAAAGAAAACAAAAACCGTAGTTAGGTGTTCAATTAGGCATAGTAACTTTGCAATCTATTCAATTCACGGGTAGCATGTAATGAACTAAGTAGGGTTGATAAGTGCTGTCGTACAATATGCCTAAGTAAAGTATACATATAATATTATGTGTGGAGAAGGTGAAGACAACACATATGATTTACACAAATTTGAACGTCTTTACATCTCAATCATGTAATAATGTATAATATAATAATAAATACAATAAATATAATAATAATAATATATTATAATAATTCAATCACACTAAACGTGTTTAAAATTATAGCAGCCTTCATAATTCCACCAACGGTTTTCCAAATAATTCCGAAACTATAAATATGTATTCAATATGCTCCATTTATATATTTAGATATGTTTTGAATAACAATTTACCTAACCAATTTTTAATAACAACAACATATAATACTTCAAATTATTATTCATATATATATATATATATATATATATATACACACACACACACACATATCTATTTACAATTAATTGTTCAGGAATCGTCGGGAATGGTCAAAGGGTAAATGCATTCATGTCATCCGTTCCAAAGTTTTCGAGACTCAACATTACAGACTTTGCGTATCATGTCGGAAACATATAAAGATTAAATTTTAAATTTGATCGAAAATTTCCGAGTCATCACACTAATTTTTAGGACTAGCTGGTTACTACAGAAGGTTCATCCAAGACTTTTCCAGAATAGTAAAACCCTTGACTGCATTAACGCATAAAGGGAATAAATTTGAATGGAAAGATGAACAAGAGAAAGCGTTTCAATTGTTAAAGAAAAAGTTAACTACGGCACCTATATTGTCATTACCTGAAGGGAATGATGATTTTGTGATATATTGTGACGCCTCAAAGCAAGGTCTCGGTTGTGTATTAATGCAACGAACGAAAGTAATTGCTTATGCATCTAGACAATCGAAGATTCACGAGCAGAATTATACGACGCATGATTTGGAATTAGGAGCGGTTGTTTTTGCATTAAAGACTTGGAGGCACTACTTATATGGGGTCAAAAGTATTATATATACCGATCACAAAAGTCTTCAACACATATTTAATCAGAAACAACTGAACATGAGGCAGCGCAGATGGATTGAATTGTTGAATGATTACGACTTTGAGATTCGTTACCACCCGGGAAAGGCAAATGTGGTAGCCGACGCCTTGAGCCGAAAGGACAGAGAACCCATTCGAGTAAAAGCTATGAATATAATGATTCACACTAACCTTACTACTCAAATAAAGAAGGCGCAACAAGGAGTTTTAAAAGAGGAAAATTTAAAGGATGAAATACCCAAAGGATCGGAGAAGCATCTTAATATTAGGGGAGACGGAACCCGGTATAGGGCTGAAAGAATTTGGGTACCAAAATTTGGAGATATGAGAGAAGTGGTACTTAAAGAAGCTCATAAAACCAGATACTCAATACATCCTGGAATGGGGAAGATGTACAAGGATCTCAAGAAACATTTTTGGTGGCCGGGTATGAAAGCCGATGTTGTTAAATACGTAGAAGAATGTTTGACGTGTTCTAAGGTCAAAGCGGAGCATCAGAAACCATCAGATCTACTTCAACAACCCAAAATCCCGGAATGAAAATGGAAAAACATTACCATGGATTTCATCACTAAATTGCCAAGGACTGCAAGTGGTTTTGATACTATTTGGGTAATAGTTGATCGTCTTACAAAATCAGCACACTTCCTGCCAATAAGAGAAGATGACAAGATGGAGAAGTTAGCACGACTGTATTTGAAGGAAGTCCTCTCCAGACATGGAATACCAATCTCTATTATCTCTGATAGGGATGGCAGATTTATTTCAACATTCTGGCAGACATTACAGCAAGCATTAGGAACTCGTCTAGACATGAGTACTGCCTATCATCCACAAACTGATGGGCAGAGCGAAAGGATGATACAAACGCTTGAAGACATGCTACTAGCATGTGTTATTGATTTCTGAAACAGTTGGGATCGACACCTTCCGTTAGCAGAATTTTCCTACAACAACAGTTACCATTCAAGCATTGAGATGGCGCCGTTTCAAGCACTTTATGGTAGAAAGTGCAGGTCTTCGATTTGTTGGAGTGAAGTGGGGGATAGACAGATTACGGGTCCGGAGATAATACAAGAAACTACCGAGAAGATCATCTAAATTCAACAACGGTTGAAAACCGCCCAAAGTCGACAAAAGAGCTACACTGACATTAAAAGAAAAGATATAGAATTTGAAATTGGAGATATGGTCATGCTTAAAGTTGCACCTTGGAAGGGTGTTGTTCGATTTGGTAAACGAGGGAAATTAAATCCAAGGTATATTGGACCATTCAAGATTATTGATCGTGTCGGACCAGTAGCTTACCGACTTGAGTTACCTCAATAACTCGCGGCTGTACATAACACTTTCCATGTCTCGAATTTGAAGAAATGTTTTGCTAAAGAAGATCTCACTATTCCGTTAGACGAAATCCAAATCAACGAAAAACTTCAATTCATCGAAGAACCCGTCAAAATAATGGATCGTGAGGTTAAAAGACTTAAGCAAAACAAAATACCAATTGTTAAGGTTCGATGGAATGATCATAGAGGACCCGAGTTCACATGGGAATGAGAAGATCAGATGAAGAAGAAATACCCGCACTTATTTCCAGAAGATACGACAACACCTCTAACTGCTTAAAATTTCGGGACGAAATTTATTTAACGGGTAGGTATTGTAGTGACCCGAACTTTTTCATGATTATATATTAAATGAAAACTATATTTACATGATTAAATGTTTCCAACATGTTAAGCAATCAAACTTGTTAAGACTTGATTAATTGAAATAGGTTTCATATAGACATTTGACCACCCAAATTGACCGGCGATTCACGAACGTTACAAATTCGTAAAAACTACACGATGGTATGTATATAGACCTATATATGGTTAACATGAGATTATGATAAGTAAGTATCTCATTAAGTATATTAACAATGAGTGATATACATAAAAATGAGTTTATTAAATTAAGAAACTCGAAACGATATATATAACGATTATCATTATAATAACACCTTACTAAATACATATGTATCATATTAAGATATATTCATTGTTGGTGATTTGTGTCACCAATATGATTTAAGTATAATGGGATTAATTTTGTTAACAAAAATAACCTTGATAAATATTGAACAAGTTTGGGAAAATGTGGAGTGCAAACTTGTTTGAACTTATCGTAATTATGACGGGGGTTCGGGGGCAGCGACCCCGATAGCGGGGTCCAAGGGGTGGCAACCCCTGGCGGGGTTCAAGGGGCAGAGTCCCTGGCTGGGGTCGAGCTGCCAGGTCAGCTTGGAATTTTTTTTTTTTGGGTTAATTTCGCTTTATTAAAAATGTGTTAAAATTTGATTTAAAGCTTTTAACAACATTAAATGAGATCGTTAACTTAAAGGTTTCAAAACAACACTTACATGTAACGACTAACGATGACTTAACGACTCAGTTAAAATGTATATACATGTAGTGTTTTAATATGTATTAATACACTTTTGAAAGACTTCAAGGCACATATCAAAGTACTTCTACTTAACAAAAATGCTTACAATTACATCCTCATTCATTTTCATCAACAATTCTACTCGTATGCACTCGTATTTGTACTCGTACAATACACAACTTCTAAATGTATTTACTATTAGTATATACACTCCAATGATCAGCTCTTAGCAGCCCATGTGAGTCACCTAACACATGTGGGAACCAACATTTGGCAACTAGCATGACTTATGAGCAAGGAAACAAAACAAGAACTCCTTTTAACCCCACTCACCCTTCACCACTCACCACCCACTCCATTTCACTTCCAATTCTCTTTCTAATTCTCTCTCAACACCTACACACACTTATGAACGAATTTTTCCAGTAACTAATCATCATCTTCATCAAAAATTACTTCAAGAATCAAGCTATAATCATCATAGGAAGAACACTTCAAGAACACTTCAAAAATCCTTTCAAGTTTACTAGTTTACTTCTAAGCTTTCTAATCCATTCCAAGTATACAGTAGGTTATTTTTCTTATTCAAGGTAATATTCATATTTAAACTTTGATTCGATTTCTATAACTATCAACTATCTTAATTCGAGTAAAAATCTTACTTGAACTTGTTTTTGTGTCATGATCCTACTTCAAGAACTTTCAAGCCATCCAAGATCCTTTGAAGCTAGATCATTTCTTATCACTTCCAGTAGGTTTACCTACTAAACTTGAGGTAGTAATGATATTCATAACATCATTCGATTCATATATATCAAACTATCTTATTCGAAGATTTGAACATGTAAACACTAGAACATAGTTTAGTTAATTCTAAACTTGTTCGCAAATAAAATTAATCCTTCTAACTTGACTTTTAAAATCAACTAAACACATGTTATATATCTATATGATATGCTAACTTAATGATTTAAAACCTGGAAACACGAAAAACACCGTAAAACCGGACATACGCCGTTGTAGTAACACCGCGGGTTGTTTTGGGTTTGATAATTAAAAACTATGATAAACTTTGATTTAAAAGCTATTATTCTGGGAAAATGATTTTTCTTATGAACATGAAACTATATCCAAAAATCATGGTTAAACTCAAAGTGAAAGTATGTTTTCCAAAATGGTCATCTAGACGTCGTTCTTTCGACTGAAATGACTATCTTTACAAAAATGACTTGTAACCTATATTTCTGACTATAAACTTATACTTTTTCTGTTCAGATTCATAAACTTAAGTTCATTATGAAACCATAGCAACTTGAATCACTCAAAACGGATTTAAAAAGAAGAAGTTATGGGTAAAACAAGATTGGATAATTTTTCTTGTTGTAGCTACGTGAAAATTGGTAACAAATCTATATTAATCATATCCTAGCTAACTTATATTGTATTATACATGTATTCTAATATATTATGTAATCTTAGGATACCATAGACACGTAAGCAAATGTTTTGACATATCATATCGACCAATCTATATATATTATTTGGAACAACTATAGACACTCTATATGCAATAATGTTGGAGTTAGCTATACAGGGTTGAGGTTGATTCTAAAAATATATATACTTTGAGTTGTGATCTAGTCTGAGACATATATACACTGGGTCGTGGATTGATTCAAGATAATATATATCGATTTATTTCTGTACATCTAACTATGGACAACTAGTTGTAGGTTACCAACGAGGACAACTGACTTAATAAACTTAAAACATTAAAACGTATTAAAAATGTTGTAAATATATTTTGAACATACTTTGATATATATGTACATATTTGTTATAGGTTCGTGAATCGACCAGTGGCCAAGTCTTACTTCCCGACGAAGTAAAAATATGTGAAAGTGAGTTATAGTCCCACTTTTTAAATTTAACATTTTTGGGATGAGAATACATGCATTTCCCAATATTTTGCTTCCTTAGCAGAAACACCATTGACCATTATTAAATTTGGTCCATTGGTTGAGGATTTTCTTTTATTTGATCGGTTTTTTGTGGTTCCTACTATTCCCCCCTCCGGAACCTCTTCTTCTTCCGGTTCCTCTTCTTCTGGTTCCTCTTCTTCCGGTTCCTCTTCTTCCGGTTCCGTTTCCTCTTCTTCCGGTTCTTCGAGAAATTGTGAATCTTGCCAATATATATTCGACTCTTCATTATTATTAGGTGAGTCAATGGGACTTGTGCTAGAGGTAGACATCTATCACATAATATCAAACATGTTAAGAGATTAATATATCACATAATATTTACATGTTAATAATATATAGTTTCCAATAAAAATGTTAAGCAATCATTTTTAAAGAAAACACGGTCGAAGTCCAGACTCACTAATGCATCCTAACAAACTCGATAAGACACACTAATGCAAATTTTCTGGTTCTCTAAGAACAACGCTCTGATACCAACTGAAATGTCCCGTTCATATTGATTATAAACGTTCCATATTAATTGATTTCGTTGCGAGGTTTTGACCTCTATATGAGACGTTTTTCAAAGACTGCATTCATTTTTAAAACAACCATAACCTTTATTTTATCAATAAAGGTTTTAAAAACATTACGTAGATTATCAAATAATGATAATCTAAAATATACTGTTTACACACGACCATTACATAATGGTTTACAATAGAAATATATTACATCGACATATGTTTCTTGAATGCAGTTTTTACACAATATCATACAAACATGAACTCCAAATCTTGTCCTTATTTTAGTATGCAACAGCGGAAGCTCTTAATATTCACCTGAGAATAAACATGCTTTAAACGTCAAAAAAATGTTGGTGAGTTATAGGTTTAACCTATATATATCAAATCGTAACAATAAACCACAAGATTTCATATTTCAATACACATCCCATACATAGAGATAAAAATCATTCATATGGTGAACACCTGGTAACCGACATTAACAAGATGCATATATAAGAATATCCCCATCATTACGGGACACCCTTCGGATATGATATAAATTTCGAAGTACTAAAGCATCCGGTACTTTGGATGGGGTTTATTAGGCCCAATAGATCTATCTTTTGGATTCGCGTCAATTAGGGTGTCTGTTCCCTAATTCTTAGATTACCAGACTTAATAAAAAAGGGCATATTCGATTTCGATAATTCAACCATAGAATGTAGTTTCACGTACTTGTGTCTATTTTGTAAATCATTTATAAAACCTGCATGTATTCTCATTCCAAAAATATTAGATTTTAAAAGTGGGACTATAACTCACTTTCACAGATATTTCCTTCCTCGAAAATAAGACTTGGACACGGATCGATTCACGAACCTATACAAATATGTACATATATATGAAAGTATGATCAAAATATAATTGCAACCATTTTTATTATGTTTTAAAGATTTGAGTGTATTATGTCAGCTATCCTCGTTAGTAACCTACAACTAGTTGTCCACAGTTAGATGTACAGAAATAAATCGATATATATTATCTTGAATCAATCCACGACCCAGTGTATACACGTCTCAGGCTAGATCACAACTCAAAGTATATATATTTTTAGAATCAACCTCAACCCTGTATAGCTAACTCCAACATTACTGCATATAGAGTGTCTATGGTTTTCCGAATAATATATATACATGGGTCGATATGATATGTCAAAACATTTGCATACGTGTCTATGGTATCCCAAGATTACATAATATATTAGAATATATGTATAATACAATATAAGTTAGCTAGGATATGATTTGTATAGATTTGTTAAACATTTCCCGTAGCTAAAAAGATAAAAAATATCCAATCTTGTTTTACCCATAACTTCTTCATTTTAAATCCGTTTTGAGTGATTCAAATTGCTATGGTTTCATATTGAACTCTAATTTAAGAATACAAACAGAAAAAGTATAGGTTTATAGTCAGAAATTTAAGTTACATGTGAATTACTAAAGAGGTAGTCATTTCCGTCGAAAGAACGACATCTTGATGACCATTTTGAAAAACATACTTTCACTTTGAGTTTAACCAAGATTTTTAGATATAGTTTCATGTTCATATGAAAAATCATTTTTCCAGAAGAACAACTTTTAAATCAAAGTTTATAATAGTTTTTAATTATCCAAACCAAAACAGCCCCCGGTTTCACTACGACGGCGTATATCCGATTTTATGGTGTTCATCGTGTTTCCAGGTTTTATATCATTAAGTTAGCATATCATATAGATATAGAACATGTGTTTAGTTGATTTTAAAAGTCAAGTTAGAAGGATTAACTTTTGTTTGCGAACAAGTTTAGAATTAACTAAACTATGTTCTAGTGATTACAAGTTTAAACCTTCGAATAAGATAGCTTTATATGTATGAATCGAATGATGTTATGAACATTACTACCTCAAGTTTTCTGGATAAAACTACTGAAAATGAGAAAAATGGATCTAGCTTCAAAGGATCCTTGGATGGCTTGAAAGTTCTTGAAGCAGAATCATGACACGAAAATAGTTCAAGTAAGATTTTCACTCGAAATAAGATTGTTATAGTTGTAGAAATTGAATCAAAGTTTTAATATGAATATTACCTTGAATTAGAAAGATAACCTACTGTAAGTAACAAAGGTTCCTTGATCTTAGATGATTACTTGAAATGGATCAGAAAGCTTGGAAATAGACTTGTAAACTTGGAAGTATTCTTGATTTTTATGAAACTATACTTATGAAATTTATGAAGAACACTTAGAACTTGAAGATGGAACTTGAGAGAGATCAATTAGATGAAGAAAATTGAAGAATGAAAGTGTTTGTAGGTGTTTTTGGTCGTTGGTATATGGATTAGATATAAAGGATATGTAATTTTGTTTTCATGTAAATAAGTCATGAATGATTACTAATATTTTTGTAATTTTATGAGATATTTCATGCTAGTTGCCAAATGATGGTTCCCACATGTGTTAGGTGACTCACATGGGCTACTAAGAGCTGATCATTAGAGTGTATATACCAATAGTACATACATCTAAAAGCTGTGTATTGTACGAGTACGAATACGGGTGCATACGAGTAGAATTGTTGATGAAACTGAACGAGGATGTAATTGTAAGCATTTTTGTTAAGTAGAAGTACTTTGATATGTGTCTTGAAGTCTTTCAAAAGTTTAAGAATACATATCAAAACACAACATGTATATACATTCTAATGGAGTCGTTAAGTCTTCGTTAGTCGTTACATGTAAGTATTGTTTTGAAACCTTTAAGTTAACGATCTCACTTAATGTTGTTAACCCAATGTTTATTATATCAAATGAGATGTTAAATTATTATATTATCATGATATTATGATGTATGAATATCTTTTAATATGATATATACATTAAAATATCATTACAACGATAATCGTTACATATAAGTCTCGTTTCGTAATTCTTGAGTTAGTAGTCTTGTTTTTACATATGTAGTTCATTGTTAACACACTTAATGATATATTTAAATATCATTTTATCATGTTAGATATAGTGTATCAATATCTTAATATGATACATATGTATTTAGTAGACGTTATCATAACGATAATCGTTATATATATCATTTCGAGTTTCTTAACTTAGTAATCTCATTTCTTATGTATATCACACATTGTTAATATATTTAGTGACATAATTACTCAACATAATCTTATGTCAACCATATATATATGTCTATATATACCACAACATGTAGTTTTTACAATTTTGTAACGTTCGTGAATCGCCGGTCAACTTGGGTGATCAATTGTCTATATGAAACTTATTTCATTTAATCAAGTCTTAACAAGTATGATTGCTTAACATGTTGGAAATATTTAGTCATGTAAATATCAATCTCAATTAATATATATAAACATGGAAAAGTTCGGGTCACTACAGTACCTACCCGTTAAATAAATTTCGTCCCGAAATTTTAAGCTGTTGAAGGTGTTGACGAATCTTCTGGAAATAGATGCGGGTATTTCTTCTTCATCTGATCTTCACACTCCCAGGTGAACTCGGGTCCTCTACGAGCATTCCATCGAACCTTAACAATCGGTATCTTTTTTTGCTTAAGTCTCTTAACCTCACGATCCATTATTTCGACGGGTTCTTCAATGAATTGAAGTTTTTCATTGATTTAGATTTCGTTCAATGGAATAGTGAGATCTTATTTAGAAAAACATTTCTTCAAATTCGAGACGTGGAAAGTGTTATGTACAGCCGCGAGTTGTTGAGGTAGCTCCAGTTGGTAAGCTACTGGTCCGACACGATCTATAATCTTGAATGGTCCAATGTATCTTGGATTTAGTTTCCCCCGTTTACCAAATCGAACAACGCCTTTCCAAGGTGAAACCTTAAGCATGACCATTTCTCCAATTTCAAACTCCATATCTTTTCTTTTACTGTCCGCGTAGCTCTTTTGTCGACTCTGGGCGGTTTTCAATCGTTGTTGAATTTGGATGATTTTCTCGGTAGTTTCTTGTATTATCTCCGGACCCATAATCTGTCTATCCCCCACTTCATTCCAACAAATTGGAGACCTGCACTTTCTACCATAATGTGCCTCAAATGGCGCAATCTCAATACTAGAATAATAACTGTTGTTGTAGGAAAATTCTGCTAACGGTAGGTGTCGATCCCAACTGTTTCCGAAATTAATAACACATGCTCGTAGCATGTCTTCAAGCGTTTGTATCGTCCTTTCGCTCTGCCCATCAGTTTGTGGATGATAGGCAGTACTCATGTCTAGACGAGTCCCCAATGCTTGTTGCAACGTCTGCCAGAACCTTGAAACAAATCTACCATCCCTATCAGAGATAATAGAGAAGGGTATTCCATGTCTGGAGACAACCTCCTTCAAATACAATCCCGTCAACTTCTCCATTTTGTCATCTTCTCTCATTGGCAGGAAGTGTGCTGACTTGGTGAGACGATCAACTATTACCCAAATAGTATCATAACCACTTGCAGTCCTTGGCAATTTAGTAATGAAATCCATGGTAATGTTTTCCCATTTCCATTCTGAGATTTCAGGTTGTTGTAGTAGATCTGATGGTTTCTGATGTTCAGCTTTGACCTTAGAACACGTCAAACATTCTCCTACATATTTAGCAATATCGGCTTTCTTACCCGGCCACCAAAAGTGTTTCTTGAGATCTTTATACATCTTCCCCGCTCCGGGATGTATTGAATATCTGGTTTTATGTGCTTCTTTAAGTACCATTTCTCTCACATCTCCAAATCTTGGTACCCAAATTCTATCAGCCCTATATCGGGTTCTGTCTTCCCGAATATTAAGATGTTTCTCTGATCCTTTGGGTATCTCATTCTTCAACTTTCCTTCTTTTACAACCCCCTGTTGCGCCTCCTTTATTTGTGTAGTAAGGTTAGTACGAATAATTATATTAATAGCTTTTACCCGTATAGGTTCTCTGTCCTTTCTACTCAAAGCGTCAGCTACCACATTCGCCTTCCCCGGGTGGTATCGAATCTCAAAATCATAATCATTCAACAGTTCAATCCACCTGCGTTGTCTCATATTCAGTTGCTTCTGATTAAATATATGTTGGAGACTTTTGTGATCGGTATATATAATACTTTTGACCCCATATAAATAATGCCTCCAAGTCTTTAATGCAAAAAACAACAGCACTCAATTCCAAATCGTGGGTCGTATAATTTTGCTCGTGAATCTTCAATTATCTAGACGCATAAGCAATCACCTTCATTCGTTGCATTAATACACAACCGAGACCTTGCTTTGATGCATCACAATAAATCACAAAATCATCATTCCCTTCAGGCAATGACAATATAGGTGCCGTAGTTAGCTTTTTCTTCAATAACTGAAATGCCTTCTCTTGTTCATCCTTCCATTCAAATTTCTTCCCTTTATGCATTAATGCAGTCAAGGGTTTTGCTATTTTGGAGAAATCTTGGATGAATCTTCTGTAGTAACCAGCCAATCTTAAAAATTGACGTATATGCTTCGGAGTTTTTGGGGTTTTCCACTTTTCAACGGTTTCGATCTTTGCCGGGTCCACCTGGATACCTTCTTTGTTCACTATGTGACCGAGGAATTGAACTTCTTTCAACCAAAATGCACACTTTGAAAACTTAGCGTACAGTTTTTCTTTCCTCAATACTTCTAACACTTTTCTCAAATGTTCTTCGTGCTCTTAATCATTTTTGAGTAAATAAGTATGTCATCGATGAAAATAATGACAAACTTGTCAAGATATGGCCCACCCACTCGGTTTATAAGGTCCATGAACACAGCTGGTGCGTTAGTCAATCCAAACGGCATAACCATAAACTCGTAATGACCATAACGCGTCCTAAAAGCAGTTTTTAGAATATCATCCTCCTTTACTCGCATTTGATGATATCCAGAACGTAAATCGATTTTCGAATAAACCGACGAGCCCTTGTAGTTGATCAAATAAGTCATCAATTCTCGGCAGTGGATAACGGTTTTTGATGGTAAGTTTATTCAACTCTCTGTAGTCAATACACAACCTAAATGTACCATCCTTCTTCTTGACAAACAAAACAGGAGCTCCCCATGGTGATATGCTTGGTCGAATGAAACCACGTTCTAATAGTTCTTGCAGTTGGCTTTGCAGTTCTTTCATCTCGCTGGGTGCGAGTCTGTAAGGAGCACGAGCTATTGGTGCAGCTCCTGGTACAAGATCTATTTGAATTTCAACAGATCGATGTGGAGGTAGTCCCGGTAATTCTTTCGGAAATACATCGGGAAATTCTTTTGCGACGGGAACATCATTGATGCTCTTTTCTTCAGTTTGTACTTTCTTGACGTGTGCTAGAACAGCATAGCAACCTTTTCTTATTAGTTTTTGTGCCTTCATATTACTAAAAAGATGTAGCTTCGTGTTGCCCTTTTCTCCGTACACCATTAAGGGTTCTCCTTCTTCTCGTACAATGCGAATTGCATTTTTGTAACATACGATCTCTGCTTTCATCTCCTTCAGCCAGTCCATGCCAACTATTACATCAAAACTCCCTAACTCTACTGGTATCAAATCAATCTTAAATATTTCGCTACCCAGTTTAATTTCACGATTCCGGCATATATAATCTGCTGAAATTAATTTACCGTTTGCTAATTCGAGTAAAAATTTACTATCCAACGGCGTCAATGGACAACTTAATTTAGCACAAAAATCTCTACTCATATAGCTTCTATCCGCACCCGAATCAAATAAAATGTAAGCAGATTTATTGTCAATAAGAAACGTACCCGTAACAAGCTCCGGGTCTTCCTGTGCCTCTGCCGCATTAATATTGAAAACTCTTCCGCGGCTTTGTCCATTCGTGTTCTCCTGGTTCGGGCAATTTCTAATAATGTGGCCCGGTTTTCCACATTTATAACAAACTACATTGGCATAACTTGCTCCGACACTACTTGCTCTGCCATTACTCATTCTGACACCATTTGTTCCTTTCGTTCTATTAACCCCTGGTCCGTAGACCTCACACTTCGCCGCGCTATGACCATTTCTTTTACACTTGTTGCAAAATTTGGTGCAGAACCCCGAGTGATACTTTTCACACCTTTGGCATAGCTGCTTCTGATTGTTGTTGTTGTTGCGGTTGTTATTATTATTGGGATGATTGTTGTAGTTGTTGTTGTTGTTGTTGTTGTGCCGTTTGTTGTAGTTGCGATTGATGTTGCGATTGTTGGGATAGTTGTTGTTGTTTTGGTGACTCTTATCACCATTTTCCTCCCACTTTATTTTGACTAACTTCACGTTGGCCTCTTCGGCCGCCTGTTCTTTAATTCTTCCCTCAATCTGGTTCACTAGTTTGTGAGCCATTCTACATGCCTTTTGTATGGAGGCAGGCTCGTGTGAACTTATATCTTCTTGGATTCTCTCCGGTAACCCTTTCACAAACGCGTCGATCTTCTCTTCCTCATCTTCGAACGCTCTCTGACACAATAGGCACAATTCTGTGAATCGTCTTTCGTACGAAGTAATATCGAATCCCTGTGTTCGTAACCCTCTAAGTTCTAACTTGAGCTTATTGACCTCGGTTCTGGGACGGTACTTCTTGTTCATCAAGTGCTTGAATGCTGACTACTATAGCGCGTAAGCAGCATCTTGTCCCACTTACTCTAGATAGGTATTCCACCATGTTAACGTAATACATGTGAAGGTATGTGTAGCGTACTTCACTTTGTCTCCTTCAGCACACTTACTTATGGCAAACACCGATTCAACTTTCTTGGTCCACCGTTTCAATCCGATTGGTCCTTCGGTCCCATCAAATTCTGAAGGTTTGCAGGCAGTGAATTCCTTGTAGGAGCATCCTACACGATTTCTTGCGCCGTTAGCTGTATTGCTAGATTCAGAGTTATTGTTGGTATGTAGCGCGGCCTGTACTGCGGCTATGTTTGAAGCAAGAAAGGCATGAAATTCCTCTTCGCTCATATTCAAGGTGTGTCGAGTAGTCGGTGCCATTTCCTTCAAAATAGTCAAATGAAACAATTTAATCATACAGAATATTAAGAGTAGTCAATAGTATCTCGTAGTATAATATGAACTCATTTATAAAAGCTTTTTCTTCATATTAGTGTTTTATAAGTTTAAATTCGGGTACTACCTACCCATTAAGTTCATACTTAGTAGCTAATATACAATTCAACTACTACAATTCCATATGAAAAACTGATTATAATAATATATCACATACAAATATTCTTCAAACTTACAACTTCGCTATATTACATATAACATGAAATATAGTACACTATGATACAGGACAGTTTTGAAGATAAATCTAGTTAATACGCAAGTTGTTCAGCAAAGGAAATAAAGACACGTAATTCATAAGTCCAGAAACAAGTCATACATTCTGGTTTTACTAAGACGACTTCCCATCCTTGGTCTTGTGAAAAATAACCGTTATGACCATTAGCTAGGCAGCATGTTGTAATGTCGTCAAAAGGACGAAGGTTTCGTAATGTCCAACAGCCCCGTAATAATCTAAAAACCTTGTTTCTCACCCCAACTACTGAATCCGTCACTTGTGGGAAAGTTTTATTTAAAAAGCTGCAATCCGATGTTCTTTTTCTCACTTTGGTAAGAAGCGAACATCACTAACCCGTAAGCATAACATGCTTCTTTATGTTGCATGTTAGAAGCTCTTTCTAATTCACGAAATCCTATGTTGGGATATGTTGAGTCAAAATAGGTTCTCAACCTGTAGCGTAAAATTGCATTTGGGTTCCCCGCATTTAACGCTTTAAAGAAAACACGGCGTAACTTAAAGTCTCCCCAAAGTGATATACCCTACCTATCAAAGGAAAACCTTTTATAAACTAAGGCATTTCTGGAAAGTCTTTCAAATGTTTGACAAGTTAATTTCGCCATAACTAAATATGCTGATGAATTCTGACCGACTCTAGACAAGATTTCCTCAATCATATCCTCTGGTAGGTCTTCTAAAATATTCGGTTGTCTACCCTTAACGTCCATTTTGTTTTTATACTGTAAAATAGAAAAGGATTAGATTCGTAATAACAAACAATACAAGCAATTTTTACATAGAACATAAAAGTACAAGGACACTACAATACATTTATTACACAACATGCTCACACCCCTCTAATCTGAATCACTGGTTTCTTCTTCTTCTTCAGACTTGGTTCTTTTTCCTAATCTTCTAGGGATATATGATGTTCCTCTAATACGAGTCGTCGTTTTTCACATTGGTTTAGAAAAACCTGGTGGTTTAGAGGTTCCCGGGTTATTGTCACGATATTGAAAATACGGGTGTTGACGGTACATATAAAGTTCATCGGGGTCGGAATCAGATTTCTCTATTTTGATGCCTTTTCCCTTATTATTTTCTTTTGCCTCATTAAATTGGGTCGGGGTAATTTCTATAACATCATCGGAATCCTCATCAGGATCTGATTCATTGGAAAATTGGTAATTTCCCAATATTTTGCTTCCTTAGCGGAAACACCATTGACCATTATTAACTTTGGTCCATTGGTTGAGGATTTTCTTTTATTTGATCGGTTTTTTGTGGTTCCTACTATTCCCCCCTCCGGAACCTCTTCTTCTTCCGGTTCCTCTTCTTCCGGTTCCTCTTCTTCCGGTTCCGTTTCCTCTTCTTCCGGTTCTTCGGGAACTTGTGAATCTTGCCAATATATATTCGACTCTTCGTTATTATTAGGTGAGTCAATGGGACTTGTGCTAGAGGTAGACATCTATCACACAATATCAAACATGTTAAGAGATTAATATATCACATAATATTTACATGTTAATAATATATAGTTTCCAACAAAAATGTTAAGCAATCATTTTTAAAGAAAACACGGTCGAAGTCCAGACTCACTAATGCATCCTAACAAACTCGATAAGACACACTAATGCAAATTTTCTGGTTCTCTAAGAACAACGCTCTGATACCAACTGAAATGTCCCGTTCATATTGATTATAAACGTTCCATATTAATTGATTTCGTTGCGAGGTTTTGACCTCTATATGAGACGTTTTTCAAAGACTGCATTCATTTTTAAAATAACCATAACCTTTATTTTATCAATAAAGGTTTTAAAAACATTACGTAGATTATCAAATAATGATAATCTAAAATATACTGTTTACACACGACCATTACATAATGGTTTACAATAGAAATATATTACATCAACATATGTTTCTTGAATGCAGTTTTTACACAATATCATACAAACATGGACTCCAAATCTTGTCCTTATTTTAGTATGCAATAGCGGTGTAGCGACCCGGCAAAATCGTCATTGACGGCGCCGTCTACTTAGGTCCCGTTACGTGGTCATAAGTCTTTAAAACAACGTTTGACCAAAAGATATGTCGCATTCATTTCAAATGTAAAGATTGTTCAAAGTTTACAAGAATAGTTCCACCACAAGTTATGTTACAAAGTTATAAGTACAAATGAAACTTATGCGACACAATTTAAAAGTAGCCAAAAGACGCTCCATGTATGCATATATACTTGACATCCAATGCAAGTATCAAAATAATGAGTGGAAGCATGTATCATGTATCGTTCAAGGACCTGAGAAAAACATAGAAATCTGTCAACGAAAACGTTGGTGAAATCATAGGTTTGAGTAAGTAAGTACAAGTGAACCACAAGATTTGCATCAATGAAATAATAGTAATACATTCCAAAAGTTTGTTTCACGAGCACCCAATTATCAATGCTTAACATTCCTTCCATAGAACCCCATCACTTAGTGCTAGAACATACACTGTTTCTCGAAAATATATTTCATTCGTAAACGGTAGCGAACCGTTTGAATGAGGGTTTGTCAAACCCATATGGATCCATACAACATAAGTTCTCGCTTACACCCGGCAAGTGTAACTAATGATAATCGAATTGAGGATTTTGTTCTAAACTCGTATGTAGAATGTTTGTTTTCCTGTACTTGTGTTCACTTAGTAAAGAAATGTTTATGTTTTCTCATCCCAAATGTAAGTTCAAAAAGAGTAAAAGTGGGACTATGGTCTCACCTTGAGTGCACGTATGAAAAGTACTTCACAAATTAACGTGTGCGAAGGATAGTGCCAGTCTTGACCTAAACCAATAGGTCGTATCAATAACGGTAAATACGATAGGTCAAAGATGTTTAATTAGTCCTATGGCTCGTTACGACTCGATTATGTAGCATGTGAATCAAATTGTCAAGTTTCATGCAAGATACAAGTACAGAAACAAGTTAGGAAGGTTGCATAATCATGTGGTTAAGTTTGACAAAAAGTCAAACTTTGGTCGGTCAAAGTCAACGAAAGTCAACACGTTCGGGTCGGGTCCCGAACTATTTTTCTGAGGTTTTTATTCATATATAAGCATGTTAGAACAAGTCTCATGTGAATCGGAGGTCTAGAACGGGCCAAACATTTTTCACATTTGGGACAAGGAGGTCAGAACCTGGCCCCCTTATATGTCGCGCCGCGACAGGAAAGGGCCGCGCCGCGGCAAAGGCCGGGAGCTGGTGCCTGGCCAGTCCCAAATGTTCAAGTCTCAATCCAAAACCTTTTTGTGCATAAAACACAAACCGCTAACACTTAGGACTCGCACCTTATATCGTTGGAAAGCTCTTTTGACGTAGAATGCAACTAAACCCAATTCATCAATCAAAAACTTCATTTGTAACAACCGAGTTTTCAAACCAAGTGATCATTCAATGCACACATTAATGCTTCAAACTCACCAATGCACATTTAATGATTTAGGCATTCAATGCATACATATGACATGCCATTTTGTAGGTAATTGAGCATACAATACAACTAACAACTTACTAACAACAAATCATGGCAATCAATGCATCAAATAATCATTTCAAGTTCATTAAACCCTAGCTCAATTCCACCAAAAATCACTAAACAAGTTCTTAGAGTTTTGTCATGCAACCTATACATCAAAATGAAGCTAGTAACACTAGGAACACATTTAATACATGCATTTATAACATTTAACAACATTTAATCATCTAAAACTCAAGATTAAACACACCCATTTTGCTAGTTCATGCAAGTTACTTCCAAACAACAAATCAAGCAATTCAAACACATAATCTTGTTAGACTAGAGCCATAGACACTAATTAACAACCTTGTAACTCAAAAATCTCAAGAACACAAAAATTAGTGATTTTAGAAAGTTACCCAAATGCAATGAGATTGGTATGGAATCGAAGAGGAGATCACGAGGAGTTCAAATATGTAATTTGTTTGGCTCGAAGCTTGATCGATTTAGTATGGATGATGATTTGCTTTTTGATGAATTTAAAGAAAATATGAAAGTAGAGAATGAAAAGAGAAAAGAAAATGAAAAATGGAGGTGGAAGATGGTTGACTAGTCAAGTGCTAGTCACCATTTTAGGGTTTTGGCAAAACAAGTCCCTCAAGTTGTAGTCGGGTGCGGAAAATACCTAAACGGAATATTTTAAAACTCGTATTAACGGGAGATGTTATAAACATATAACGGAGTTTAAATTAGTATAACGGAAAAGTAAAAGGAAAAAGGCGGGATGTTACATTACCTACTCCTTAAAAGAAATTTCGTCCCGAAATTTAAGTAGGCGTAGTAGTCATTGTTTCTTCCTCGAGATCTTGCGTTTCTAAATTCACGAATAGATGAGGATACTTCCTTTGCATTTGATCTTGTCTTTCCCAAGTAAACTCGGGTCCCCTTTTGGCGTTCCAACGGACTTTAACAATCGGGATTCGGCTTTGTTTCAATGTCTTGACGGAGATGTCCACAATTTCAACCGGTTCCTCCACAAAATGAAGTTTGTCATCAATAGTAAGTTCCTCGAGAGGGATGACGATATCGGGTTCGGCAAGACACTTTTTCAAGTTAGATACATGGAAGGTAGGATGAATGGAACTCAGTTGAGGTGGAAGATCTAAACGATAAGCAACGGTTCCAATACGCTCCAAGATTTCGAAAGGACCAATATACCGCGGATTTAGCTTCCCGCGTTTCCCAAAACGGATTACACCCTTCCAAGGTGCGACTTTTAACATTACTCGGTCACCAACTTGAAATTCAAGATCGTTGCGTCGTTTGTCGGTATAGCTCTTTTGACGACTTCGGGCCGTCCTAAGCCTATCTCGGATTTGAACGATTTTCTCGGTGGTTTCGTGAATGAGTTCGGGTCCGGTGATTTGCACGTCGCTTACCTCGGCCCAACAAAGAGGTGAACGACATTTGTGGCCATATAGCGCTTCAAAAGGTGCAGCTTTAATACTCGCGTGATAACTATTGTTATAAGAGAACTCGGTGAGAGGTAAGTGCTTGTCCCAAGCTTTTCCGAAATCAACCACGCAAGCTCGTAACATGTCTTCCAAGGTTTGAATTGTACGTTCGCTTTGTCCATCGGTTTGAGGATGATATGCGGTGCTCATGTCTAAACGCGTTCCCAACGCTTCTTGCAATGTACGCCAAAATCTAGAAACGAAACGGCCATCTCGGTCGGAGATAATCGATAAAGGTACACCATGTCGGGCTACGATCTCCTTAATGTAAAGTTGTGCAAGTTTCTCCATTTTGTCCGTTTCTTTCATGGCAAGGAAGTGTGCGGATTTGGTGAGACGGTCAACAATAACCCAAATGGTATCATAACCGCCCGTCGTTTGTGGTAGTTTGGTGATAAAATCCATCGTTATCCTTTCCCACTTCCATTGCGGGATCTCGGGTTGTTGAAGTAGTCCGGACGGTCTTTGGTGTTCGGCTTTGACTTTGGAACATGTTAAACACTTGGAAACATAAGTAGCTACGTCCCTTTTGATGTTCGGCCACCAATATTGTTGTTTAAGGTCGTGGTACATCTTATTGGCACCGGGGTGAATCGAGTATCGTGACTTATAGGCTTCATCTAAAATAAGGCTTCGTAGGTCCCCATAACTAGGCACCCAAATCCTTCCAGCGTAATATCGGAGTCCGGTCTCCCTAATTTTGAATCGAGAGACGAGAATGTTCAAGAGCTCGTGTGAAAGGTTTTCATCCTTGAGGGCCTCATCTTGGGCTACCCGAATTTGGCTATTAAGGTTGGTGTAAATGGTGATGTTTAAAGCTCGGACACGAAGAGGCACCGCTCTTTCTTTTCGACTTAAGGCATCGGCTACTACATTTGCCTTCCCGGGATGGTAACGAAGCTCGCAATCGTAATCGTTTAAGGTTTCAATCCACCTTCGTTGTCTCATGTTTAGTTGCTTTTGATCGAAAATGTGTTGGAAACTTTTGTGGTCGGTAAAGATAGTACTCTTGGTTCCATAAAGATAGTGTCTCCACATTTTAAGTGCAAAGACAACGGCTCCGAGTTCGAGATCATGCGTCGTGTAGTTTCGTTCATGAATTTTGAGTTGTCGGGAGGCATAAGCAATGACTTTCTTTCGTTGCATCAATACACACCCAAAACCATGTTTCGAGGCATCGCAATATACAACAAAATCATCATTGCCTTCGGGAAGTGACAAGATAGGAGCGGTGGTTAGCTTTGTCTTTAAGATTTGGAACGCGGATTCTTGCTCGGTCGCCCAAATGAATTTCTTTCCCTTGTGAGTTAATGCGGTTAGAGGACGTGCAACCAAAGAGAAGTTTTCGATGAATCTACGATAGTACCCGGCGAGACCCAAGAATTGACGAATGTGAGTAGGAGTAGTAGGAGTCTCCCATTTACTAATGGCTTCGATCTTCGTGGGATCGACTTTAATACCTTGATCACTTACAACATGACCAAGAAATTGAACTTCCTTCAACCAAAATTCACACTTGGAGAATTTGGCATAAAGTCGTTCTTGTCTCAACAGTTCAAGCACAAGTTGGAGATGTTGTTCGTGCTCTTCTTCATTTTTAGAATAGATTAATATATCATCGATGAACACAATAACGAATTTATCAAGATACGGTTTGCACACGCAGTTCATAAGATCCATGAACACCGCCGGTGCGTTAGTGAGACCAAATGGCATGACGAGGAATTCATAACTACCATAACGAGTCCGGAAAGCGGTTTTGGAGACATCTTCCCCCTTAACCCTTAATTGATGATAACCCGAGCGGAGATCGATTTTCGAATATACACAAGACCCTTGTAGTTGATCAAAGAGGTCATCGATGCGAGGAAGAGGATATCGGTTCTTAACCGTCAATTTATTTAGTTCACGATAATCAATGCACATTCGTAGGGATCCGTCTTTCTTCTTAACAAACAAAATCGGAGCGCCCCAAGGTGAATGGCTAGGTTGGATAAAACCACGGTCAAGTAGTTCTTGGATTTGACTTTGCAATTCTTGCATTTCGGATGGAGCAAGTCTATACGGTGCACGTGCTACGGGTGCGGCTCCCGGAATAAGATCGATTTGGAATTCAACCGGTCGATGAGGTGGATGACCCGGCAACTCGTCGGGAAATACATCGGAAAAGTCACTAACAATTGGCACATCATCGATATGCTTCTCATCGGACTCGACTTTCTTAACGTGGGCAAGTATCGCAAAACAACCCTTACGGAGTAGTTTTCTAACTTTAAGGCACGAAACAAGGTTGAGTCTGGTGCAACTCTTATCGCCATAAACAATCAAAGGTTCACCATTCTCGATAGAAATTCGGATTGCGTTAAGATCACAAAGGATGTGAGATTTCGTTTTGACTAACCAATTCATACCGATTATTACATCAAAGCTTCCTAGTTCCATGGGTATCAAGTCAATTTCAAATTCCTTACCAAAAATGTTTACCGTACACCCCCGGTAATATGTGTCGGCACTCAATAGTTTTCCGTTGGCCACTTCAATGGTATAAGTGGTATCTAGTGGACGTGGTGGAGTATTAAAAGAATGAGTCAAAGTCTTGGATACAAAACTCTTATCGGCACCCGAATCGAATAAACAAGTAACATAAGTGTTGTTGAGAAGAAACGTACCTGTAACCAATTCATTATCATCTCGGGCTTCCTCGGTGTTGATGTTGAAAGCTCGGCCGCGCGTATTGGTGTTATCTTTCCTTTACGGGCATGCATTTCTATAATGGCCCGTTTGACCACATTCATAACAAGTGCCCGTCTTTGGTGCATTGGGCCACTTTCGAGCGACGGGAGTGGCACTTTTACAATCGTTGGCCTTATGACCAACTCCTTGGCACCGGTGGCAAATTAACTTACTACATTCGCCAAAGTGATGTTTGTTGCATTTGTTGCAAAGAGGTAGGTTCCCGGCATAACCCTTCTTGCCGTCGGAGGTGTAAGGCTTCTTAGCAAAGTTGTTATTGTTTGATTGGGGAGCTTCCCATTTTCTTTTGTTGTTACCCGACTTGTCCTCGGCTTTAGGTGCCGGTACTACGATTTCGTCCACTGTCTCTATCAATTTGCGGGCCATGTTCAAAGCTTCTTGATGATTAGGGGGTTTGGATGACATTACTCCGTGTTTGATGCTCTTTGGAAGACCATCCATGTAAAGTTCAACCCTTAAAGCTTCGGGGTTCACAAGATTTGGGCACATCAAGGCTAGTTCGAAAAATCGTTGATTATAAGCCTTGAGATCATTTCCGATCGCCTTTAAAGTTCTTAGCTCTTGTTCGAGCCTTCGGGTTTCTTCACGAGGGAAATATTCGACAATCATCTTTTCCCTCAAGTCGGCCCAAGAGAGGGCGTGAGCTTCATCGGTACCCACCGATTGTACATAAGTATTCCACCATGTAAGAGCGACACCGGCGAAGGTGTGAGTGGAGTATTTGACCTTGTCTTGGTCCCGACAACCGCTTATGCTAAAGACGGCTTCCGTTTGCTCAAACCATCGGGTGAGCACGACCGGTCCCCCGGTTCCATCAAAAGTGTGAGGTTTGCACCCCATGAAAGCTTTATAGGAGCATCCTTCGTTTGAGTTACCGGCTCCATTGTTGTTGTTGTTGTTGTTGTTGTTGTTGTGGTTGTTATTATTATTATTGTTGGATGAGTGACCGGCCATGGCCGCATCTACGGCGGTAGCTATCATCCGTTCGAGAGCTTGTTCGGGAGTTTCATTACGGCGTACACGACGAGGAGCCATTGTTCCTTCAAGACACAAGAATATCATTGATTAGTATTCTCAATAATACTAACTGTGATATAGAATAAAGATAAAGAGGAGTTTTTCCTCGACTCGCCTTAAATTCTTTATGTCATAATGTCGGAACGTTCATATGAGTCACCGTAATATAATCCCGGAAATTATATTACCTTGATTCATATGTGCATTCGACATCATTTCATATAGTCAAGGTGGCGTGTCAATCAAATTAAACAACGTGAGATTAAGATGAACTAAGAGTAGATATGAGTAGAAGCGTTCGAGTATAAATGCACAAGTAGTCAAGTAATTCCTACTTCAAGTCTATATGCCGGTTGTAGTCTAGACTCACCAATGTACCCTATGACTCGGGGTCGACACCAATGAACTCTAAATCCCTACAACCAACGCTCTGATACCATCTGTAGCGTCCCGGCAAAATCGTCATTGACGGCGCCGTCTACTTAGGTCCCGTTACGTGGTCATAAGTCTTTAAAACAACGTTTGACCAAAAGATATGTCGCATTCATTTCAAATGTAAAGATTGTTCAAAGTTTACAAGAATAGTTCCACCACAAGTTATGTTACAAAGTTATAAGTACAAATGAAACTTATGCGACACAATTTAAAAGTAGCCAAAAGACGCTCCATGTATGCATATATACTCGACATCCAATGCAAGTATCAAAATAATGAGCGGAAGCATGTATCATGTATCGTTCAAGGACCTGAGAAAAACATAGAAATCTGTCAACGAAAACGTTGGTGAAATCATAGGTTTGAGTAAGTAAGTACAAGTGAACCACAAGATTTGCATCAATGAAATAATAGTAATACATTCCAAAAGTTTGTTTCACGAGCACCCAATTATCAATGCTTAACATTCCTTCCATAGAACCCCATCACTTAGTGCTAGAACATACACTGTTTCTCGAAAATATATTTCATTCATAAACGGTAGCGAACCGTTTGAATGAGGGTTTGTCAAACCCATATGGATCCATACAACATAAGTTCTCGCTTACACCCGGCAAGTGTAACTAATGATAATCGAATTGAGGATTTTGTTCTAAACTCGTATGTAGAATGTTTGTTTTCCTGTACTTGTGTTCACTTAGTAAAGAAATGTTTATGTTTTCTCATCCCAAATGTAAGTTCAAAAAGAGTAAAAGTGGGACTATGGTCTCACCTTGAGTGCACGTATGAAAAGTACTTCACAAATTAACGTGTGCGAAGGATAGTGCCAGTCTTGACCTAAACCAATAGGTCGTATCAATAACGGTAAATACGATAGGTCAAAGATGTTTAATTAGTCCTATGGCTCGTTACGACTCGATTATGTAGCATGTGAATCAAATTGTCAAGTTTCATGCAAGATACAAGTACAGAAACAAGTTAGGAAGGTTGCATAATCATGTGGTTAAGTTTGACAAAAAGTCAAACTTTGGTCGGTCAAAGTCAACGAAAGTAAACACGTTCGGGTCGGGTCCCGAACTATTTTTCTGAGGTTTTTATTCATATATAAGCATGTTAGAACAAGTCTCATGTGAATCGGAGGTCTAGAACGGGCCAAACATTTTTCACATTTGGGACAAGGAGGTCAGAACCTGGCCCCCTTATATGTCGCGCCGCGACAGGAAAGGGCCGCGCCGCGGCAAAGGCAGGGAGCTGGTGCCTGGCCAGTCCCAAATGTTCAAGTCTCAATCCAAAACCTTTTTGTGCATAAAACACAAACCGCTAACACTTAGGACTCGCACCTTATATCGTTGGAAAGCTCTTTTGACGTAGAATGCAAATAAACCCAATTCATCAATCAAAAACTTCATTTGTAACAACCGAGTTTTCAAACCAAGTGATCATTCAATGCACACATTAATGCTTCAAACTCACCAATGCACATTTAATGATTTAGGCTTTCAATGCATACATATGACATGCCATTTTGTAGGTAATTGAGCATACAATACAACTAACAACTTACTAACAACAAATCATGGCAATCAATACATCAAATAATCATTTCAAGTTCATTAAACCCTAGCTCAATTCAACCAAAAATCACTAAACAAGTTCTTAGAGTTTTCTCATGCAACCTATACATCAAAATGAAGCTAGTAACACTAGGAACACATTTAATACATGCATTTATAATATTTAACAACATTTAATCATCTAAAACTCAAGATTAAACACACCCATTTTGCTAGTTCATGCAAGTTACTTCCAAACAACAAATCAAGCAATTCAAACACATAATCTTGTTAGACTAGAGCCATAGACACTAATTAACAACCTTGTAACTCAAAAATCTCAAGAACACAAAAATTAGTGATTTTAGAAAGTTACCCAAATGCAATGAGATTTGTATGGAATCGAAGAGGAGATCACGAGGAGTTCAAATATGTAATTTGTTTGGCTCGAAGCTTGATCGATTTAGTATGGATGATGATTTGCTTTTTGATGAATTTAAAGAAAATATGAAAGTAGAGAATGAAAAGAGAAAAGAAAATGAAAAATGGAGGTGGAAGATGGTTGACTAGTCAAGTGCTAGTCACCATTTTGGGGTTTTGGCAAAACAAGTCCCTCAAGTTGTAGTCGGGTGCGGAAAATACCTAAACGGAATATTTTAAAACGCGTATTAACGGGAGATGTTATAAACATATAACGGAGTTTAAATTAGTATAACGGAAAAGTAAAAGGAAAAAGGCGGGATGTTACAAGCGGAAGCTCTTAATATTCACCTGAGAATAAACATGCTTTAAACGTCAACAAAAATGTTGGTGAGTTATAGGTTTAACCTATATATATCAAATCGTAACAATAGACCACAAGATTTCATATTTCAATACACATCCCATACATAGAGATAAAAATCATTCATATGGTGAACACCTGGTAACCGACATTAACAAGATGCATATATAAGAATATCCCCATCATTCCGAGACACCCTTCGGATATGATATAAATTTCGAAGTACTAAAGCATCCGGTACTTTGGATGGGTGCATACGAGTAGAATTGTTGATGAAACTGAACGAGGATGTAAGTGTAAGCATTTTTGTTAAGTAGAAGTACTTTGATATGTGTCTTGAAGTCTTTCAAAATTGTAAGAATACATATCAAAACACAACATGTATATACATTCTAATGGAGTCGTTAAGTCTTCGTTAGTCGTTACATGTAAGTGTTGTTTTGAAACCTTTAAGTTAACGATCTCAATTAATGTTGTTAACCCAATGTTTATTATATCAAATGAGATGTTAAATTATTATATTATCATGATATTATGATGTATGAATATCTTTTAATATGATATATACATTAAAATATCGTTACAACGATAATCGTTACATATAAGTCTCGTTTCGTAATTCTTGAGTTAGTAGTCTTGTTTTTACATATGTAGTTCATTGTTAACACACTTAATGATATTTTTAAATATCATTTTATCATGTTAGACATAGTGTATCAATATCTTAATATGATACATATGTATTTAGTAGACGTTATCATAACGATAATCATTATATATATCATTTCGAGTTTCTTAACTTAGTAATCTCATTTCTTATGTATATCACACATTGTTAATATATTTAGTGAGATACTTACTCAACATAATCTTATTTCAACCATATTTATATGTCTATATATACCACAACATGTAGTTTTTACAATTTTGTAACGTTCGTGAATCGCCGGTCAACTTGGGTGATCAATTGTCTATATGAAACTTATTTCATTTAATCAAGTCTTAACAAGTTTGATTGCTTAACACGTTGGAAACATTTAGTCATGTAAATATCAATCTCAATTAATATATATAAACATGGAAAAGTTCGGGTCACTACACAAAGTACCGGATGTTTTAGTGCTTCGAATTCATCATGTCCGAAGGGAGTCCCGGAATGATAGGGGATATTCTATATGCATCTTGTTAAGGTTAGTTACCAGGTGTTCACCATATGAATGATTTTTATCTCTATGTATGGGATGTATATTGAAATATGAAATCTTGTGGTCTATTATTACCATTTGATAAATATATAGGTTAAACCTATAACTCACCAACATTTTTGTTGACGTTTAAAGCATGTTTATTCTCAGGTGATTATTAAGAGCTTCCGCTGTTGCATGCTAATATATGGACAAGATTTGGTGTCAGCATGTTTGTATAATATTGTTTAAAACTGCATTCGAGATTTACTTTGTTGTAACATATTAATATTGTAAACCAATATGTATTGGTAGTGTGTAAGTGTGATATTTTTAGATTATCATTTCTAGATAATCTAGGTGGTGATTTTTAACCTTGTCGATAAAATAAAAGTTATGGGTTGTTTTTAAAAACGAATGCAGTCTTTGAAAAATGTCTCATATAGAGGTCAAAACCTCGCAACGAAATCAATTAATATGGAACGTTTATAATCAATATGAACGGAACATTTCAATTATGCTCCTAGTATTAGGAGCAATATGATTTGAAAGATGATGGTTTTGAACTTACATTTATGCACTTTGATATTTCAATTTCTAAGGATAATATTTTTTTATCTTAATGCCTATCCAAGTGATGGTATTTTTGAAATTGATATGCATGGTGTGATTTCAAATGAGAATTCTATGTATACCTGTAACACCAAGCAATTCAAGTAACGCTTGAATAAGACCTCTCTATGACATTGTCATCTTGGTCATATAAACAACGCATTTCAAAACTCCATTCTTATTGACTTTTGGAATCAAATGGCTTTGAGTCATTTGATGTATGTGAGTAATGTTTATGTGAAAGGATGACAAAAGCTCATTTCTCCGACTTAGGTGAAAGAGCTACATATCTTTTAGGACTAATACATATTGATGTATATGGCCCTTTAGAACAATGTCTAGAAATGGTAAGTCTTACTTTGTTACAATAACAGATGGTTATAGTAGATATGGTTATGTTTTAATTGCTGAAACATAAACATGAAGTTTTTGAAATGTTCAAAAGTCTTTCAAAATGAAGTAAAAAGTCAGCTTGGAAATATCATTAAATCACTTCACTCTGATGGATGAACTGAGTATATGAGTCAAGAGTTTTTGGACCACCTGTAGAATTGTGGGATTGTCTTACAATTCACTCCACCTCACACATCATTACTCAATGGTGAGTCTGAATGGAGGAATCGAACTTTACTTCATATGGTTTGATCTATGATAAGTCTGACTACTCTACCACCGTCTTTTTTAGGTTATGCATTAGAGTCTGCTGCAGGCATACTCAATATGGTTCCAACCAAGAAGGTAGAAAAGACACCATATGAAGTATAGCATGGGAAGATTCCCAAGTTGTCTTATTTGAAATTATGAGGTTGTGAAGTGTATGTGAAGCATGACACTTCAAACAAATTAAACCCCCGAAGTATTAAATTTCACTTTATGGGATACCCAAAGGAAACAATGGGTTACTACTTTTACTACAAAGCTGAAAACAAAGTGTTTTCTGCTCGGTCTACTGAATTCCTAAAAAGGAGATCTTCTCTTATAAGAATTTAGTGGGAGCAAAGTAGATCTTGAAGAAATTCAAGAACCACAAAGTAACATACCTTCTATAAGCACTAGTAATTCACACGTTGAATCTGAGCGCATTGTTGGTGAGTCAGAACGTGTTGTACCTGAAATTCATAGGTCTGGTAGAACTTCTCATCGGCATAAGAGGTTTGATTATCTGATTAATTTAGATGAACCTCACCTAGAGGATTATGAACCCTCTCGCTACCGTGAGGCCATATAAGATCACGAATCTTAAAAATGGCGAGAACTATGAATGCAAATATGCAGTTCATGAAAGATAATAAAGTATGTGACTTGACTGATCTTCCACCCAATTGTAATACAATGGGTGTAAATGAGTCTTCAAAGAAAAGACTAGCATGGACGGTAATATAAACACTTTTAAAGCTAGATTCATGGCAAAAGGTTATGATGAAACTTTTTCACTGATCGCGAGCTTTATAAATTAGGATACTTATTGCCATAGCTACTTTTCATGATTATGAAGTATGGTAAATGGATATTATAATCTCTTTTCTAAATGGCGACCTAAGCAAGGACGTATATATGGTTCATCCGAAAGGATCTATATATCCCAAGCATCCTATTAAAAGAATGAAAGCTTCTAAAATCCATTTATAGATTAAAGCAAGCATTCAGGAGCTAGAATCTTAAGTTTGATAAGAATATCAAAGTTTGGCTTTTCTCAAAACCAAGATGAGCTATGTGTTTACATTAAATCTAGTGGGAGCAAAGTAGTCTTCTTGATCTTGTATGTTGATGACATACTACTTATTGAAAATAACATTCCAACTTGCAAGATGTCAAGTTTTGGCTTGTGAATTTTTTTCCATAAAGGATCTTGGAGAAGCTACTTATATACTTGGAATCATAATCTATAGAAATAGATTTGAATGGCTTATTGGTTTGAATTAATGTACATATCTAATCTTGCAGAGATTTAGCATGCATTACTCCAACCTTGGAACATTGCCTGTGCAAAAGGGCATAACCTTGAGCAAGTCTCAAAATCTTATCACACATGATGAGATAAGACGAACGAAATGTATCTCATATGTTTAGGCTATAGGATCCATTATGTATGCCATGTTATGTACTAAAATGATGTCTCGTTATTTTTGAGTTTGACGAGTCGTTATCAACAAAATCTAGGTTAAGAACATTTGATTGTTGTTAAGAATATTCTTAAGTATTTGAAGAGTACTAAAGATATGTTCTTGGTTTACGGTGGTTTGGAAAAGGAGTCAAGTATTAAATTTTATACTTATGCTAGTTTCCAAACTGATCGAGATGATTCCCGATCCCAGTCAGGTTGTGTCTTTGTCATGATGGACGTGACAGTTAATTGGAAGAGCTCTAAGAAGAGTACGGTTGAACAATCTACAACAAAAGCAGAATACATTGTTGCTTGAGAAGCTGCTCAGGAAGCTGTCTGGATTAAGAAGTTTACTGTTGAACTCGAAGTAGTTCCCAACATTAAATCTTTTATGAAAATGTATTGTGATAGTTCGTCACGTATTATACTTGCAAAAGAATCACATATACATTAATCCATCTGACACATTCTTCAAAAATTTTGACTACATTCGTGAAGTCATTGAGACGAATGAAATTAGTATTCTTAAGATTCATACATATGATATCATGGCTGACCCATTCACGAAGCCCTTGATGCACAGCCAGCATGATGTTCATGCTAGTAATATTGGACTTCGTTAAGCTACTAATCTTTTTCATTTGTAATTTAGTATTTGGATATTTCTGGAACATTAAACAGTTTTATCTAAATGAATTGAGATACTATGTATGGTCGTTTTCATTTATATTACTGTGTTCTATATTAGCATGTTTAATACGTGAATAATTGTTAATTATTCTAAATCTCCATAATCGGTCATGTTATGGGAATAACATGAATTAAGATTATTATGAATGTTTGGTTTTATTCACAGATGGTGAATAGTAAACTAGTTGAGGCCAAAATTCATATATATTCATTGATGATGAATATTGGAAATGACCCAATCATGAGATGTCACTACATGGATCGTCGTCAATAGTGAATCTCGTAATGGTTATGTCTTTGTGTCCTTAGACCTGAGATATATATGTTGATTTTCGATTGTATGACATATTATACTTTGATATGGTTAAACGCTGTCCTGAACAAGGTAGTTATAAAGGTCATCATTGGGTATGATGTGAAGTACATGACAAGCACATATAATCAAAATGGAATTTATTCCTCTTCGTGAGAGTATGATACCATTGGGCCCCTCGATGAAAGTGAATGGATATTTACACGGCCGTGTCCAAGCAATATTGATTGATGATCAATTCTAACTTGGTGATCGCATTCAACCTTTCTAGATCGAGAAACAGAATTGGTTGACAAATGAGAATGACTAGATCCATGTCTCATGTCAACTCGGTATCGGTAATAAAGGGACAACAGACACTCAATCATTAAATCATTTTTAATAATAATGATAGTTCTTTTAGCTGAAACAAACACTTGTATATTTTCGGGGGCATTGACCTGTTGCTAGACGCCAATATATGTCGGTATATTTTTCTGGATGTTATGGCATGCACAAGTGGGAGTTTATTGGTTCAGTGTGCACGTCATAACACAAATCTATACTACCGCTTATATACAAGCCTATGGGGTCACACACTTTAGCATTTAGACACCATTATTATATATTGTTGATATATGATTATAACCTATAGTTCGAAAAAGTATGAATTAATTAAATATGATTTAATTAAATATACAATGCTCAATGGACCCGCGTTGAACCACTAAATATTAAATGAGCTTATTTTTGGGTAAAGATAATAAAAATAAATTGGGCTAGTACTTGTTTTGGTTCACCGACATTTAACATAATTGAAAAGGGTTATTCACCTTTGAAAGGTAGATAGATAGATATCATAATATTTGGTGATCTACTCATTGCAATAAAAGAAATATAACAAGAGCAGTTGGCTTTTGTTAGTCATCGAGAAAGATTAAATAAATGGTTGTAGCCTTGTAGGCTTTTGAAAAGTGACACAAAAAGCAAAAGATAAGTATTTAAAAAGATTACATATAATTTATTATGATATGAGATGATAGTTTTAGATATAGCAGAGAGAAACAACAAAGATAGTAATTCTTCCTTTTATTGTGTGTGTGGTTTTTGAGCCCAAGACATGAAGGTTTTCAAACTCAAAATAAATTTGGTAAAACTAGCTCTATGTTTGTGTTGGTGGTCGACAAGAAAAAGAAACAAGATATTTTCTTTTTCATTCTTTTTTTTTTCAAACATAATACGTAAACAATATTTGATATTGTTGTTGGGTTATATACGGACTAGCATCCGGTTGGTGTTGTTCGACGTGCTGTGTGGATCAACCATAGAGATATTCATACACTTTGAATATATGTTTCAACCTAGACGTGGACAGTTGATTCTATCGCTCTTCCATCGCTCGCTAAAGGTATATCTAAACTCCTCTTTGTGAATTTATTACTTGACAATTATTAGTGGTGTAATTGGATCTTGTTGGGATCGTTAATCGTGTGAATATTTTACTTGAAAGTTTATAATAAAATAAATGATGTTTATTTTAATGATTAATAAAAGATGTTTATTTTCATGTTCCGCTGCGTTTTATAAATTTAAAAGTATACACGGTTTTCCATCATTAGGGTGCATAACAAGCTTAAGAATAATCTTCAAAATTGATCTGTACATTTCATTTTACGCATGAAGCTTATAACCCCTATAGGTTTCTATTAAAAAAGCTCTATTTATGAGCAAGTAACTATAAACAATTGTATTTGTACTGGATGGAGCTTGATTCTCAATACAGTATGAAATTAATAGCTGAAGACCTGAAGTTAAATAGCCACATATATATAGTTCAATACATTCACTTAATGGTTATTTATCAATCTAACATGGTTCAATTAAATTTTGAGGATTTTGGTTGAATATTCTATTGCCTCATTTAACATATTTCATTTGGATATCATCTTATGTTATGTACTGTAGTAAACTTCATGCCTAACACTTCATTGTAAGCCATTTTGGTGTTGAAATTATATTGAAGCTTATCTAAAAGTGTGCATGCTATCTTAGAGTAGTAATTAAATGACCTGCGAAAGTATCATCTAGACTGTGAGGTAAAAAAATGTGGGAATTATGTGAAGCTTCTATAATGTTGACAAGAGAAAAAACTTGTCTATCACAAACCATCAAGTAAAAACAAATTTTCTGTATTTTGATGATTTCACCAATATTGACATTGTTCTTAAAATTGTAGCTTATGTTGGTCAGCAAGACCGCAACCTTTGGCCATGTATGTTAAAAAGAGTTGCTTTATGGAACTTTAGCTCTTGATTTCTTGGTTATGGACTTATGGTATTAATATGAATTCAAAAAGGTCTGCCAGGTGGATTATCAGAATTGTGATGAGGCAAGCAGTGATGTATAAAAAGGACTAAGGTGCTGTTTGTTTTTTAAGATGTTTTATGTCTGCAGTCTGAAATCACGTCTGTCATAGAAGATGTGGTTTTGAGGTCCGCAAGCTGATAATGGAAGACTGTTTGTTTTTTTGTCTGCAAATGTCAATCTTGTTATGAATGAATATAGTTTAGATATTATATCGAATCATTGACTATTGAACTTATATATAACTAACAAGCAATCAATTGTTTTTATTTTATCCAACCACGAATACACATTATATCAGATCAGTTTGTATAAGACAATTCAGGTAGCATACTAGTACAACAAACATAAACAAAAAATTTGAATTCAGATTAATGAGTAAAGAGCCAAGTATTATTATTTACGCAACCACTAATACGCATATGGCATATCAGATAAATGTACTTTGAATATCTCAAAATTAAAGCTCTAAAAAAGAGGCTAATATTGGAACAAACAGTATTCGATTGGAACAAATTGGAAATCACTAGATACAGATGGAGTAATAAAGATAAGAATAAGAATAAGAATAAGAATGGAGTAACCTATCTAATTTGCTTTAATCTGTTGGAACAAAATGAAGTAATATAAATAAGAATAAGAATCTCTAAACAAAAAGGCTAACATTGAAATCACTAGAAACAAAACCAGATACAAACTAAACCTAAATAAATTGATGATTAATCAGTTTGCTATTAAAATCAGAAAAAAATACAAAAGATGAGGTACTGCAATCAGAGATGATGGTGATGGTCGGAGCTGGTGGTGGCCGGAGCTGGTTGTGGCCGGAGGTGGTGACGGATGGAAGTGATTTAGGTGAATGGATGGAATGTGTGAAATGGATCTGGAGAGGTGAGGTGAAAATTAAAAATGTTTTAAAAAATGAGAAGCACTATTTTAGAGCTTCTAATTTGAAGACCTCTGAAGATCTTTTTTTGTCTTATATCTTCGAAAAAACAAACCATCTGCAATCAAAACATCTGCTCACCCGCAGACATAAGACAAAATAAGGTATGCAATAGAAAAAACAAACAACACCTAAGACTATTTGTTATAGTAAATGAGATTGTTGTAGTGTTGTGGTGTTGTTGAAGTGATTTATGCTGATGTGACATTGTTTTGTAATTGAAGGGGCGCTACGGTAAATGTTGTATTGTGGAGTGTTGTGAGTGATGTGGTAAAATATAATTTGCTGATAAATAAAAAGGTGGATAAAAAAATTAAATTAATAATAATTAAATTAATAATTTTTGAGCCAATCAAAAATAGACTTGGGTCATTGTTGAGCCCGTGTGGCACCCCTACAATGTTAACTGAGAACACCACAACCAGTGGCGAAACTGTGTGGTGGCAGGGGGCGGCTGCCTCTAGTGGATTTTTTTTTCAGTGTAAAAATTTTGGATTTTTCCACTTTGTTCCCGATGGATTTTTTTTTTCCCAAAACCTACATATTTTGCCCTAAAATCTTCAAATTTTGCCCTAAATTCTCCAACTTTTGCCCCAAAATCTTTTAAATTTTGCAACAAAATTTTCAACTTTTGCCCCAAAATCTTCAAATTTTGTCCAAAAAAATTGTTACGGTATATTTTTTTTTTTTTTGCCCCCGGTGAAAAAAATCTTAGTTTCGCCACCGACCACAACTGCCCACAATTTATCGTTTTTCATTGTTGTGGCTTTGACCAAGTTTGCAGTTATCGTGATTTTGACCAAGTTTAATCCCGTTGATCCAGAAATCTCGTTAGATAGGCATCTCGTCTCGGCTGCCTTCCAAAAACGATATCTCAGAAATAAAGACATTTACAACGCTGGTTGTTCCCCACGAGGAGTAGTGTAACATTGGGTGACATTGTCTGTCCATGTGGCAAAATTTACCCCCTCCTTTTGTTTTCTTCTATTTTTTTTATTTTTATTTTTTAAGGCACTTCAATGAACTATGCAGTTATTAGTAATACCATGTTTTTTTTTAACGGCCAAAGAATGATTTGTATTAGAAAACGCTCCTTAGCAAGTCGCTAAAGGAGAAAATTACAACGGGAATAGATGCCATGAGTTCCAATTGGAAACTCTATGACCTCTATTCTTAAGCCATCTAAAAGAAAACATAAAAATTACATTAATTAAGCTAGCTCTATTACAAAAAAGTTCGTTAAAGACGATCCCGTTCCGAAAGGCTCTTTTACAAAAAGGATCTATTAAGCTAGCTTAATTAATTAATTAATACGTACATTAATTAAGCTAGCTTAGTAATACCATGTTTGTTTTTCACATATTACAGGGTTGGATATATAAAGGCTCTAGCTGTAAGAGCTTAATTTAACAATCAATATCTTTCTTCCCTGTGCCTTAGCCTTTAGCATTACTCATTAAGATCAGTTACATAATTGGGATCCTTCTTGCTGCAATACAGTCCAGCATATATACTTACGCCTTAACTGACGTAGAACACACTCACATAGAAGGCTAAAACTTTTTTGTATAACCATGAAAAAGTTTATATATCGTTTCTAAGTTATTATGATTTTGTATCACAGATTACACCTGTCATTAGTGTTCAGTACGTATCCACAAATCTTAAATGTTGTATTATGAATCTGAGGAGGGTGTTAATTCTTCTACTGATTTGTTGTGCAGATCATAAATTCAATTTAAAACTTTGATTGTGTCTAGCTGAGTTTGTGGTCACAACTGAATCTTTTTTATTTTTTTACTTTTTTTTTTGTCTTAAACCAACTGGCAAGCAAACCATGAACAAGTTAAATTATAATATCCTAGTTTGGGTCAGATTCCGGTGTTGATCCACAATGATTAAGATGGTGGTTTAAATGATTAATTAACACCTACTATCTGTTATCTTATGCCAATAACTCATTCATATATATATATATATATATATATATATATATATATATATATATATATATATATATATATATATATATATATATATATATATATATATTCCTTTTTCGGTTGTAACTTCCATTGTGCACATGTGTTTAGCAAATTAAAAATTTTTAAGTATCGATTGCGGCTCGCCTACCCCCTTCAGTGGTTGTGAAAATGCCACATAGGCAACCTGACTACTTTGGCAAATCGAGTAAGGATCTTTAATCACTTTAATTAATAAACACTTTAATTTAATTAATGAGTATGTTAGTTGGCTATTACAGTTGTCAAAATGAAGAACTCGAAGTTTATTCTATATCAGATTTTGTTAAGGCTTAGATGCTTCTAGAATTGGATGTATAATGTCCGATTCTGTTTATTTATGTGAAAAAACATAACGTAAGATTCTGTTGTTGTCAATTAGTATCACCACATATTTATATTTATATTGTCAACAAAGATTATAAAATTAGATATCGTCATAGACATGACAATGCAAATCTACATATCTTTCTATACAACTGGTGCTTGTCAATCATAGCATGTTAATTATAGGTGGCAGAATGGGCTGGCGGGTCGGTTTGGGCAACTGGATGGGTATGTGTCAAAACGGGCCTGGATCACCCATCAGGCTTTTAAATGGTCCAGAATAGCCCATATGATCTTAATTTGCCAATTCCCAGTACTTCTTGCACAAACTTATATTGACTTTTTATGTACTGTATTAACTTAAACTTATGAATAAGACAAAATAATCTGGTGACATGTGGGTGATGTACATGATGATGTATGCAATTCTGTGACTCTGCTGACATGGAATTTAATAGCCAATATCGAATGTCCATGTCATCGATGGTGATCACGTATTATGTTGTCTCACCTCTTTCTTATTTTTCAAGAATAAAATAGTTTCTGATGCTGGTTCCAATGCATAAAAAGATACACTTTGTGATTTCCTTTAACAAATAGACATATAGATGTTTTTGTACATTCCTTGTCTGAATCTCCGGGTGAAAATTGTCTTGGACAACATCCTTTTCACGTGACAATCAGCGTAGAAACCTTGTTGATGTCACTCGAAATTTTGTATCCTATCCAACGTGGCAAAGATTTTGTGGATATTCTATTACTTTATTAAATTTTGAATGTCGAAGCACGCATTTAGTATTGCATATATACGTGAAGCTGTCTGCCTAATTTTGTAACTCTAGTTACATAGTATCTTGAACTGTTTCATATCATATATCATCATCATCATCATCATCATCATCATCATCATCATCATCATCATCATCATCATCATCATATATATCTTATATTAGATATTTAAGTAGTAATTGACACGCGGCATCTATATATTCATGCATTTTGACACCTCTCCAAATTTACGCACCATCAGAACAACTGTGAGTTACTAGGGCTTCATTGTTAAGTTTGTGTTGACAAAATTGTGATTCTGTTTGTATTAATTTTTTAGACTTGTTTTTTATTATTTGGAAGGAATGAGGAATCATGTTTTATGTTATATAAAATGTGATTTGAGTAGAGAATATGATGCCGGATGTTACTTGATTCGTGATGTCACTTTCCTAATCAAGTATTTCGGCCTAATTAGTTACATGTTGCACGAAATTAAGATTGAAATAAGACAATGAATGGATTATCGTCCTTGCTAAAAGATGATAATTTTACAATTGTAGAGAGTATTTTTTTTGTACGTGTGTGTGTGTGAAAGTGAGCTTAGAATCTCAAAATTGGAACCTTTCGTCCATGAATGAAGATAAGTATTTATAATGGGTCAAAATGTGCATTGAAGTGATGCATCTTTTTAATGTTGGTTATGATCAAAAGACACAACGCTTGGCTATGGATATGTTTGAATGGGTGTCTCACTTGAAATTTTTTCAATTGAGCTCCTTGGGAGGTACTTGTGATATTTACTATGTCCTTTGGTCTAGGTATTGAAGTGAACCTTGATTCATCAAAGATAGCATCTCTTGACTCTATGACGAAGTTAACCAAAACCGAGTCATTAGGTGCAATGACATAGAACCTCGAGGCCTTGGAATGCTTGACATATTCAATAAAGATGCAATCAATACCTTTCTCACCCAATGTTTTCCTTTTGGGTTCCGGTAGTCTCACGATCGCCCGACATTCCCAAACACGCAAGTAATGCAAGTTGAGCTGTTTCTTATTCCAAAGTTCATAAGGGGTCATCTTTTCCTTCTTGTTGGGAAGCATATTCAAGATATAACAACAAGTCGTTAACATGGCTTCACCCCTAAAATCCTTCACTCAAACCCGAACAGGGCATCATGGAATTAACCATTTCTTTAAATGTCATATTCTTCCTTTCAACTACACCATTTTGTTGTGGAGTACAAGGAGCTGTGGTTTGGTGAGTTATACCTATTGATTGGAAATAATCCGAGTCATAGTATTCAGCAGCTATATCAGTACGCAATGTTTTAATTGAACAATCTTGTTGTAATTCTAGTTCTGTATTATTGATCTTAATTTTTTCTAAAGCTTCATCTTTAGCATGCAAAAGATATATGTAGCAAAACCTAGACACATAATCTATAAATGTGATCATATACTTCTTGTTATCTATTGAAGGGGTAGCATGAAAGTCACATAGATCACTATGAATTAGTTCTAGTGGCATAGATTTCCGGTTTATCTCTTTAAAAGGTTGTCTAATTATCTTAGTCAACATACAAGTTTTACATGTTTCCAAATTTAGATCAAAACTTGGTATCAAATCTTACTTGGACATATCATGTAATCTTAATAATGTACATGTCCTAAACGTGCATGCTACAAACCGAAATCATTAAAACTAGAACTAATCATGCAAGTAGAATTCATGGCGTTAGGAACATTCTTGAGATTTAACATAAACATGTCATTATTGTAATAGTCAAAACCAATAAATACACCACCTTTAGATAAAATATATTTGTCTGATTCAAACACTTGTTTATACATACCCACACATATTCAATATGAGATTAGAAATAAGATTCTTCCTTAAATTAGGTACATATAATACATGGTTGAGACTAATTGTTTTTCGGGAACTAAATTCCAATACAACACTATCAAATCCTATAACATTAGCTACAGATTCGTTGCCCATACGAAGAACATCATTGTCCGGTACAAAGTCCTTGAACCAGTAACGATCATGACAAGTGGCACCCGAATCTATTCAACGTTTATAAGAATTTATTTCCAACCCGAATCTATTCAACGTTTATACGAATTTATTTCCATGTTTCAAACAAGAACATTTAAATTAATAAGACTAGAGTAACTAAAGATATAATATATCGGCGAATAATTAAATGTAACAACCAAGTAGGCTTACCTGAGTGGTCATCGAGTTGCCCTATGAAGCACACCAATCGGGTTCAATGTCAAATTGTTCAAAAAGGGAGTGTGATTAGAGGTTGCACATAATGCGCAATTCGCTGAATACCAGGTCTCGCGCTCAGGGGACTTGATTACCTAAGGTTTTACCTTCTATGAGGGAGCCAATGTGCTTGATAGTGTATCTCCCCGTCAAGATAATAAACGAAGCTAACCTACCGGAGATATCATGCTTAACGAGGGAAGATTACATAAGAGTGGATCACAAGAACACATATGTCAAATACAAACCATGAGCGGGATATCCTCAAACTCAAATAATGGCGCCCAAATGATAAAAGAAGAATGCTCCCAAAGTATAATCCTAATATTCAGGATTGATAAGAAACCACATCCGTTATACGAAGCAATCATAACGAAGGAACATGGTAACGAAGGGATCACTGTTACCAATGGACAAGGACTCATCCTAAAGTCACAAGATTGCCTAGACTAGAGGAGAGAAGTAAGCGGGTTGACCAAACTCGCTTCCACTAGCATCCAAATGACAAAAGAGGAATGTTGCAGGATAGCTTTCTTGAACCAGCATGAATGGCAGTCGGCCGAATGGAAAGCCCCCTTTGTCTCATCAGAGATCGCCTTAGAGACTGATCCCACCTAGAAAGCTAGTGAAGAAGCTATTGCCTAACCCTATAAAAGGAGAGCATGATCTCTGGAGTAGGTATTCACTCTAAGTCACAATTACTCACACATAATACTCTCTCTATGAGTTACCTTCGTATCTTGGTGGCGTAAAGTACGATACCTTCGTACTACCTTCGGGGAATCACCAACAAGCATACATTCATTATCATACCTTGTAATATCATACACTTAGTGATTAGATCTCAATATCTTTGTTCCCTTAACAAGGGTTGCCAAGAATTGTACAAACAATTGGCGTCATCCGTGGGACTCCACATGAATATTCACTTTGTTTGAGAAAAACACAAGATCATGGCAGATCCTGATCACCCACCATCCGGTTTCTCCTTGCCATTAGGAGCTAACCAACACGAAACTGGGACACGAACACCAGTCACTCCTGCTATGCCGATAATCACGGATCGGAGTGATTCTGAACCACCACCGTTAACCAAAAAAACCTTCATACTCAACAACTATGATAATATACGCACCGTCATTAAAAAGTTATGAGAAAAAGGGCACCTGCACAGTCGAAAAATCCTCACGTATGACAGTGAAGATGTCGACGAAGAAATGGAGATGGAGGCGAGGCCAGCAGGAAATCTTCCCCTTGCCAGCCAACCTATCATCTCGCAACCAGAAATCCCACCAAATATCACCCCTCAGTTGATGCTCTCTCAGCCGGCTCAGTCAATGATTACCACCAGCATCCCGTTGAGCAATCCCGAAAGACCGGTGGTACAACAGTATACCTTCGGGAGTCCTATCCCCATGTTTTCGCAAAGCCTGCCGAACACCAGCGATGTCTTGCCAACCGCAGGAATGATCCCTGTGATAAATTATCAGAATGCTTCGTTACCTACGGGGTCACAAGTATGGAACGGAGTGAATCAATGGGTAGGTTTACCCTACCAGAATGTGTACACTGGAAGTCTCCCCATGGTAAACAACCTCCACCACGAAGCTAACACCAACGCTGGCGGATGCATGGATCAGTCCTGGAAAAGCCAGAAAACTCCCTTCATATCATCGATACAAAACCACCTGCTACCTATAGGAATGAAGATACCTTCCCACCTGGGATATTATGAGGGAAAGGATGACCCTGACGATTTCATAAACATTTTCGAAGGCGTAGCTCGAATGTCGAGATGGGACATGGCCGTAGCTTGCCATGCATTCTCATATGTGCTCAAAAGCGATGCAAGGATCTGGTTTGACTCCTTGGCGAAAGATTCTATCTCAAGTTTTGAGGATCTTAAACGACTTTTTAGGTCAAAATTCAGCCAACAAAAGAAGCACAAGGAGAACTACATTGCTGCCCACAACATCAAGTAGAAAGACAACGAAGCTTCGAGAGCTTTTCTTAGCCGGTATACGGATGAAACCCAACAGATCCCAGGACTCCCAGAGTCACAAAGAATCTCGGGACTCTTGTACGGCTGCAGGACTCGAGCGATGGTAGAGCATCTTAGCCGAGATCTCCCAGACACATACGAAGCTTTACTAGACAAGACGTATGTTTGGTTAGACGCGAAGGATACCGCCAACAGCTTCGTATACGAAGAATCGCAGAACTTCAAACAAAAGGAGAAGGCAAGTCACCGCGAAGATAAACCCGGAAGGAAGAATGAGCGAAACAGATTCTCTCCCTACAGGAGAGAAAATACCTCCAGTATCCTCGGGACTTTGATAAATTCGCCCAAGGAAATCCTCGCTACAGAAAGAGCCGCCCAAGCTTTCAAAACTCCGCCAAAGTTTAACAACAAGGGCAAGTTGAGAGATTAAAGCAAATTTTGTGACTTCCACAATGACTTCGGGCATGAAACATACGACTGCATACAGCTAAGGCAAGCCATAGAGGAGGCCGTTAGATCCGGGAAATTGTCACATCTGGTAAAGGGCATACATAACACGAAGGTACCAAAGCAAGAAGCCAAACCCGAAGAAAAAAGGCCAAACACAGACAATGCCATATTGACAGTAGCAGAATGCTTCGCCGTTGAAAAGCTAAGAACTTACAAAAAGGAGGGACAAAGTGGGGTGATAGATCGGGAAGAGATCTACTTCCCAACACTCAATACAATCACTCCATCTGAAAAGCCTGTCACGGTCAATGGTCGAATCTCAGAGAGAAACGTGCACCGAGTCTACTTAGATAGTGGGAGCGCGTGTGACATCATGTACGAACACTGCTTCAAGAGTACCCCTGGTCGGATTCTCCGGAGAAAGATGTTGGCCTATCGGAGAGATAGATCTTGATTTCACCATCGGAGAACCACCGTTATCCAGGACAGAAACGCTTGATTTCGTAGTAGTCCGATCCACCTCACAGCATAACATTTTGTTAGGAAGGGTGGACATGATGAAGATGGGAATAATTGTGTCCACTGTGCACCAGTTGGTAAAATTCTACACACCCGAAGGGATCGGTACCCTAGCCTCAACTTATAATCGGGAAAAGGTAATCATGGTCATCAGGGAAACAGAGGAAAGACCAGGGGAATGCATCCTTGAAACAAGGGAGGAGGATCCAGAGGAAGAGAAAATCTTCATCATCCCTCTGTTCCCGGAGCAACTAGTGACCATCGGAGCTTCCCTACCTTCAGAAAAAAAAAGAAGCTTCGTAAGTTGCTACAGGAAAATATTGACATCTTCGCTTGGGAATACGAAGATATGACTGGCATCCCTCGGACACTCAATATCGAAGGAACAATGTTCTCCACTGAGCACAAGCTTAACGAATACAAGCACCTAGAACCGGTATACCAAAAGAAAAGAAACCTTGCTAATGAAAGGTATGAGGCCGCTTGTAAAGAAGTAGAGGAATTGCTCCAAGCTGGTATAATTCGAGAAGCCAAATACCCTACCTGGGTTACAAACCCGGTTATGGTAAAGAATTTAGACGGAGGTTGGAGAATGTGTGTTGATTTTACGAACATCAACAAAGCTTGTCCGAAGGATTGCTACCCTCTGCCAGAAATTGATTGGAAGGTAGAATCCTTAACCGGATATAAATATAAGTGTTTTCTCGACGCCTACAAAGGTTACCACTAGATTAAAATGGCCGAAGGGGATGAAGAAAAGACATCATTATTCACAAGCAAGGGGATCTATTGCTACAAAAAGATACTTTTCGGACTAAAAAACACCGAAGCTACATATCAAAGGCTCATCGATAAGGTCTTCCATAAGCAGCTCGGAAGAAACTTAAAGGCTTATGTCGTTGATATGGTAATCAAGAGTGCCGAGGAATGAACTTTATTGAAAGACATTTAAGAAACCTTCAACACCCTTAGGACAGTCAACATGAAGCTCAATCCAAAAAATTGTTCCTTCGGGGTGGAAGAAGGAAGGTTCTTGGGGTATTACATCACAAAGAAAGGAATCTTAGCAAAGCCGAAGAAAGTGGATAAGCTACAGGAACTTAAAACCCTAACCACGGTTAAAGAAATGCAGAGTTTAAATGGAAAGTTAGCATCACTAAGCTGTTTCCTCTCCAGAGGGGCCGAGAAATAGCTACCTTTCCTTAAAGTTCTAAAAGGATGTTTGGGGGCAAAAAAAATAGTATGGACAGAGGAAGCGGAGCAAGCCTTCGTAGATATGAAAGCACACGTAGCCAACCTTCCAACTCTCACATCTCCAAAGCCAGGGGAAACACTATGTCTCTACCTAGCAACCTCCAAGGAATGCATCAACGCGGTACTTGTAGCAGAACGAGAAAAAGATATAGGTTCCAATATACTTCGTCTGTCGGGTTCTCCAAGGTGCAGAAGTTAACTACCAGAGCTCGAAAAGCTCACACTCGCCTTAGTTCACACTGCCAGGAAACTTCGAAGCTACTTTCAGGCTTATCCAATTATTGTGTTAACTAATAAGCAGATTAGACAGGTACTTATGAAGCCAGAAAAGTCGGGCCGAATAGCCAAACGGGCCATCAAACTAGGAGAACACGACATCGATTTCCAAGATCGTCACTTGATCAAAGCCCAAGTACTAGCAGACTTCATGGCAGAAACAACGGAGACAAACAAAGAAAGTGACTCTACCTTCGCACAAATTATCGCTCCTTCTGCTGAAACAAAGGAATGGAAGCTGTTCACTGATGGAGCTTCCAGCTCTGATGGTTCACGTGCAGGGCTAATGTTAATTAACCCTGAGGGGCAAGAGTTCACATATGCACTTCGCTTCGAATTTAACACAACTAACAACGAAGCAGAATATGAAGCTCTACTCGCCGGACTTAGGATAGCCAAAGAAATGAAAATCGAGCATCTTCAAGCTTTCGTAGATTCCCAACTCGTAGCCAATCAGGTTCTAGGTGCCTTCGAAGCAAGACAACACACCATACAACTCTACTTTTCAAAGGTCAGAGAATTAATAGAAAGCTTCAGAAGCTTCACCATCGAACATGTAAGAAGGAGTCAAAACAAGAAAGCAGATACTTTAAGTAAATTAGCCTCCATCACCTTCGCTCACTTAGCAAAAGAAGTATTTGTTGAGGTCTTAGAAAAAAGGTCCATCGAGGTAAAAGAAGTGCATGACTTGATCACGAAGGAAGAAAACACTTGAATGAAGCCTCTGAAAGAATACTTGGAGCTCAGAATTCTAACCGAAAATAAGAAGGAGGCCCGAAAGGTTCGGATCAAAGCACCGTCGTACAAAATAATGAACGGAGCACTATACCGAAATCCTTCCTCACTCCGTGGCTCCGATGCATTGGAACAAATCAAGCCTCGATGATCATCAGAGAAATGCATGAAGGTATATGCGGGCTTCACTCCGGGCAAAGGTTAATCGTGGCAAAAATACTAAGGATGTGGTACTATTGGCAGACAATGCACGAAGATACGGTCACACTTTTACGAACATGTGAGCTATGTCAAATCCATGCCAAAGTTTAAAAGCAGCCAAAGCAAGAATTGATATCGATCCTTTCGGCATAGCCTTTCTCAAAATAGGGTATAGATATAGTAGGTCCACTTACCTAAGCACCCGAAGGCTACAAATGGTTGGTAGTAGCCATATACTACTTCACAAAGTGGGCAGAAGCAAAACCACTAAGTACGACGACCGGGAAACACATAGAGAAGTTTGTTTGGGAACATATCGTATGTCGGTTTGGGATACCCCAAGAGATCGTTTCAGATAATGGGAAACAATTCGCCGAAGGCATCTTCCAGGGGTTTTGTGAAAGGCTACAAATAAAGCAAACCTTTACCTCTGTTTACCACCCACAAGGGAATGGACAGGTTGAGGTGACTAATAGGGAAATGCCACTAAGGGTGGATGGAAGAGCTCCCCCTAGTTCTATGGGCTCACCGAACCACACCAAAAAGGAGTAACGGAGAAACCCCCTATAGCTTAGTATACGGTACTGAGGCTGTGCTGCCTGCTGAAATACAAGTATTAACTAACAGAACCGCAGACCTTGAAGAAAATGAGAAAAACCTTTATCTTAACCTTGATCTCATTGAAGAATGAAGGGAAGCTGCACTAATTCGAGAGGCAGTCTACAAGAAAACCATTAAGAAGTACTACAACAAACGAGTCAAACTGTCGGTGTACAAGGTCGGGGACTGACTCAACAGCACCAGTAAAGTAGAATATGAAGGGAAAATGGGTCCAACTTGGGAAGGCCCATACATAATCTCCGAAGCATTTGGAAATGGCTCATACAAGCTTGAAACTACGGAAGGAAAACAGGTCCCAAGAACCTGGAATGGGGTAAATTTACAAAAGTTCTATTTCCAGGCTTTAGTTATACCCGAGTAGGAAAAATTTGTAATGGGTAGTTGAAACTTATACGATTCCTACCACAAGAAACTTGAAATGCAATCCTACTATCTTTTGGAAACACCAAGACTAGTGTAATGATGCCGTAATACTTCTTATACTTAAGCAATATGCAAGAGGTAACCCAAGAGGCATACCGAAGCTATTGCGGAGTATTCCAAAGAGGAATACTTCTTATACTTAAGAAATATGCAAGAGGTAACCCAAGAGGTATACTGAAGCTATTGCGGAGTATTCCCAAGAGGAATACTTCTTATACTTAAGCAATATGCAAAAGGTAACCCAAGAGGTATACCGAAACTATTGCGAAGTATTCTCAAGAGGAATACTTCTTATACTTAAGTAATATGCAAGAGGTAACCCAAGAGGTATATCGAAGCTATTGCAGAGTATTCCCAAGAGGAATACTTCTTATACTTAAGCAATATGCAAGAGGTAACCCAAGAGGTATACCGAAGCTATTGAGAAGTATTCCCAAGAGGAATGCGGAGTATTCCCAAGAGGAATACTTCTTATACTTAAGCAATATCCAAGAGGTAACCCAAGAGGTATACCAAAGCTATTGCGGAGTATTCCCAAGAGGAATACTTCTTATACTAAAGCAGTATGCAAGAGGTAACTGATGTACGAAATCAGGTATATAATTTATATTAGGAAAAACACCGGTTAATAGAACTATTACACAACTACGGGCAGTGTACCCGATCATGTAGTAGTATAGATAATGGTTTAGTTCGTGTATCATTCCAAGGACAGTTGTATGAGTCAAACTACAATTAGAAACTATATTATGATTAACTAAGTAAATGAAACTAAAGGTACAAGATATTTTAATTTTTCCCTTTAACGATGGGCTAATCAAGACAAGTTCTAGTTTACAAGTAAAAGAAATGTTTTTGGTATTTTTGGTTTTAAAAAATTGTAAATAAAGCAAGTAAGATAGTTTGATTTAGATCAAAGAGATGAAATGTTCATCTAGATCTTTTACCCTCGGTATTGGATGTATGTTTTGTTATTAAGGCCCGATTGAATGATTATGTGTGTAAGTTACCTATTAGATTCACCAAGAGTTCTCTTTAGTAAATACGCAAACACAATTACAAGATCAAGGGTTCCCTTTTCACTATAGTTCTTGTATTTGTAATCTGATAACTTAGCTAGTTCTAAGGGTTGAAACTTGACTTCTATGTTCATAGTTATCAACAATTGTACAAACGTTCGTTGCATACAATTCATCCCTATATCGTCTAATAATTTGAATCTAATTTACCCCCTTGGTCCGGTTTAGTAAACAATCAATCTAAGACAAGTTGATTGTAAATCAATATGATAAATCAACAAGAGTTCTCTTTATCAACAACATATCAATTAACTAGATACAAATGATTTTTAACTTCAATAAGCATGTTCTTGATTCAAGCTTAAAACTATCACACATAATACGTATAATTAATAAGTTTACATCCAATACTTTGGTTATTAATCTAGACAAACATTATGGAATTAGCCAACAATCATTTTAACAAACAAAACAGCAATCAAATGATAAGAAGAATTCATTGTTTGAGAACAAGAAATCAACCTACTAGAAGAATGAATCTTGGATTGAGAAAGATTTGAATCTTGATTCTTGGATGTTAGACCACTTGAAAGAGCTTGGAGTTCTCCAAAAATGCTCCTAAAATCGTCTCTAGAACTGACCTGATCATATCTCTAACTGGCCTCTCAATCATCTTCTTTTAAAGTGGTTAAAGTGGGTCAAAAGTCAAAAGTAGGCTGAAACCTACTACTGACGTCCCAGATACTGGACGGCGTCCAGTTGTAAAGGTCTGGACGACGTCCCAGTTATTGGACGGTGTTCAGTGGTGAATAGCTGGACGACGTCCCACTTCCTTGAACAGCATCCAGTTGAACTGCTGGTCACTGTCTCGTTTATTCATAATCTCCCTTAATTTGGACGGAGTCCCAATCATTTTGGACGGAGTCCAACATATCTGAAGCTTTGTTTTATCATTTTAGAGCTCTAATTTGACTCTAACTTGTATCGGGATAAACTATAATGATATCACAACTTATAGAACGGTCATAATTCATCAAAACTCTTTATAAAACACTTTCCGATACAATTTACATACCTTTGTGTATTACTTGTAGAAACCGCCTTAACTATCCTTGATTCGAGAGCATTTATTATGATATTGCGATAGATATATATGAAGATATCGAGCAATATTAGTAACCCAAGAGGTATACCGAAGCTATTGCGAAGTATTCCCAAGAGGAATACTTCTTATACTTAAGCAATATGCAAGAGGTAACCCAAGAGGTATACCGAAGCTATTGCGGAGTATTCCCAAGAGGAATACTTCTTATACTAAAGCAGTATGCAAGAGGTAACCCAAGAGGTATACTAAAGCTATTGCAGAGTATTCTCAAGAGGAATACTTCTTATACTTAAGCAATATGCAAGAGGTAATCCAAGAGGTATACCGAAGCTATTGCGGAGTATTCCCAAGAGGAATACTTCTTATACTTATGCAATATGCAAGAGGTAACCCAAGAGGTATACCGAAGCTATTGCAGAGTATTCCCAAGAGGAATGCTTCTTATACTAAAGCAGTATGCAAGAGGTAACCCAAGAGGTGTACCGAAGCTATTGTAAAAGCATCCCTAAGAGGAATGCTACTTATAATCGAAATAAGTAAAGAGTGTCTCAAGAGGCATGCCTTAGCTATTTCAAAAACTCCAAGTAAAAATAGTGCACATATATTGTACATCAAGGTCACACCTAGACAACCACAAGATAACCAAAAAGCTCAAAGCGTGACCTGCTTTGTCTTAAAAGCTAACATAAGATACAAAGTAACAATACATAGTAGGGCATGACAACCCTCAAAATATGAAATACAAATTGATCACGGGCAACAAAGCCTCAAATCAACAGGTACGCAGACCTGGTAAACTTGTATTAAACATAAAGTAGTTGGCATAAAGATCATCATAGCAAAACAGGATCAAAAGACAAATCACCCACAACGATCATTCCTCTACAACCAAAGCAAGAAGTTCCTCAGGCTTAGCATCAGAATGAGCAGTGACAGAGGCAAAATAGTTGAGTTCAGCATTGACAAAACGAGCATATGCAGCATCGACAAGAGCAGAAGCTTGGTCTGTGTATTCCGGATAGCTGCTAAGTTCAAGCTTGCCCTGCTTGGATAGCTCAACAAAAAACTTACACCTCTCCTCCTACTTACTAGCATGAACAACATCACCAACAAGCATGCTCAACTCCTTGCTACGAATAACCTGTCCGCAGACATGTGGAATAACCTGGGTGATCACATTAGAGTAATCTGACCTAAAACCATCAAATCTCCTCTTCTGATTTGATAAAGCTGTAGTGGCATCTTTTGTTTCTTGATGAAGGACCCTATTCTGTTCCTCCAAGTCAGCAATCTTCTTTTCATCTAGCTTCTGTTTCTCCTGCATACTCAAAATCTCACTCTTGGCTGACTTCACCTCCTCTTCCCATGACGTGTTCAACAACAATCACTCCTGGAGTTTCTTTATAGACTCTTTGGAAGAAGCATTGACATCCCTAAGCTCCTCGACCTTTTTCTCTAAACACACAACATCACCAGACTTCTGTTTCAAACGGGAAAGGACGAGGTGGTTATAAACAACAGATCGATAACATTGAGCAGTATACACGTCAATGAGCTTGGGAGTGTTCACAAAAGCATCTTCGAATTCAAAAGGAACCATTTCATTGAACACATCGTAATAAGCTTCCAAAGAAGGGACATCAGGAATATCACCTACAGATATAAAAAGATATATATATGAGATCAAAGCATGGTTCAAACAGAAAACATGAATAAAAGAAGGTACCTGAGAGAACATTGTCACCAGAACCTTCAACAGGAGTCTCGTCATCAGTATCCTCGTCTCGGTGGGCGAACTTAGCTTTTTTCAAGGGAGAACCAGAAATAACTCTTTCCTCTTCCTAGAAGCCTTCTGACGCCTAGATGCCCTAATAGGGATACACTTAGACACATTAAGCTCTGCATCCACGTCAATAGGCTCGTGCTCTGAAGCAACCTTTTGGGAGCACTAGATTCAGCTGCTTTCTCTGGTTTACTGTCAACCTACATAAAACTAGAGCAAGAAGGAGAACCAAGCTCCTTAACCACAGTAGTAGCACGAACAACTTCAGTCATCTGTTTCACCCCAAAGGACTTGATAACATTTCACAAAGACATCTCTGCAAAAGCAAACACTGTCAGAGAGATAAAAGAAAAGGTTTAACAGAAAATGAAGTCTAAGGTAACCAAAACCTACCCTTTTCCCCATACAAGTACACAGGAATAGCTTTGCCTCTCTCCCATGAAGGTGCCATTCCGAGCTTAAAAAAGAGAGAATCTGGAAGAGTAGAGGGTATAATAGGATGACGAAAAATCCTACTGAAGAGGGGGTCATTTTTAGCATCCTCAGGAACATGATCATTATACTACTTAGGAACAACAGCCCACCTGCTATCAACAACATTGGGAAACTTGTCTGGAGAGAAAAAAGATTTCTTGACATAGGCAAAGGAATTTTTCCAATTCCTTACATCAGGGATGGAAGAAGCAAAGCACATAGGAGTATCGTCCAGACTACCTCTCTTCTTACGACGCTTGGAAATTGTAACCCAATTCCCAGCATCACCAGTTTGATAGAAGCAATGAAATAAGTCAACAGAAGGTTGGCCACCATATGCCTTGCACATGTATTCGAAAGCAAGGATCTTTTTGATCGCAAGAGGGTGAACAATAGAAACATGGATGATCAAGCATATTTTCACGGGGTCAAGGTGAACCTACGCTTGAGTGCATAAAAGGGGTTTAAGGGCTAACAATATTTGAACCTCCGACGCTTAGTCGTGGATAACCCTCATCAGTATCGTTTTGATTCCGACAGGGTGGCCGATTTGAGAGTCCACCAACAACCTAGCATACGAGGTTGAGTGGCCCAAAGACATGAAGGTTTTATAGTTCAATACATACCTGAAAGTCTTTAGAGATCGTAAGAAGCTTTATTTGTACGATAGAGATTTGTATGCTGTAGTTTACGTATGAGTAAACAAGTGAACGTATATGTTTTTAGGGTTTATGAGCTATGTATTTATAGGCTCACGAATTAGGGTTTCGGTAGAATCTTTTCCCTAATTAAATGCAATCTCATCCTTAACTAACTTTCATTATTTAAGGAAGAGAATCCGACTTGATTATACTGTACACTCTTCTAGAATGTACCGGACCCTTATGCAAGTATACAAACTTGCACCAGATGGTATAGGCACATAGCGTGCGACTATACCCGTAATGTATGCCTTTGTGTGTGATTTAATGCCTTAGATGTGCATCCGCACAACCTTGTGGATATGCGTATCATTAAGTCCCCCAGTTCGATGTTATATACAATGAAATATAGTGTATGACGTCGAACTAGCAAAAAAAAATGGATACACAATGACTCTTAACAATTTCTTTAAATCAGATAAGCATACTTAATAGTGCCAATATGATTCCTAGTCGGATTTCAAATGTAACCGGACAGTTTGTGAGGTTATTTAAATATATTTGCGTAACCGGATACTGTATTAGCATTAAATGCAATGTATGCGTGCAGTCACCAACATGTCTTTTCGGCTGCAATTCCTGCACCCGAGGTGACAACTGTCACTGTTTACCGAAAAGGTAATGATTGTAATTATGCAACCGCCTGTTGATGCTAACGTGCACTGGACCTCTTAACAAGGTAATTAACTTGAGATTGATACACGTGTACGGCTGTCATTATACCCGCGTCGCCTTTTAACTCTCAAATTTTCTCTATAAATAGCCTTTTGGCTTTTTCGCATCTCACAATCTTTTTCCTTTACAAGACAATCTTCCCAATTCATCTTCTCCGCCAATACTTAAAAAAGGTATATCTTATACTTTTACGCTTTTGCATAATGTAACCGTAGCCATAAATTTTTCTAAATCGTTGTTTTGACTATTGTCGCTGCTGATGAAGTTGGAATCGTACACGCCAAACCCAACCATCGACTCTGGTAACCAGTCAAGTTTACCAGCCAGCTGGTCAGATTTTCTACCGTCATTGTACCATACGCCTGGTTCAAGATGGTTGTGTAACCAAAAAAGCTTACCCGACGAAGGTATGAATTTCATCCGACGACCGTTCAGTTTACTTGTGACGTTATGATATTTATACACCATGTTTATTGCTTTTGCAGGTCCAAGCAGTTCAGCTCATCCATCAAAGCGTGCGTGCCCCAACCCGGAAGATTTTTCTCAACTAATTCCGAATATCGATGAACTTCTGAAGGTTTCTCTACCAGCATTTTCCCAACAGTTTTCTTTCCTACAATCGTGTGCCCCCCAGTCATTGATTCAGAAGCTTTCTTCACTTTCTCCCACCGAGGAACTATATATGGACACGCAAACAACATTATTCAATTTTGTAAAAGATCTCAACCGCTTGCAGCTTAAATCTACTGCGCTTGCACATCCACCTCAGCCATCACCCACAGAGACTACACTACAACAGGAAAATGCCAAACTCACTGCTCAACTTGCGGTTACTGTAACTGCGTACAAGTAAGCGGAGGAGCGAATTAATGTGATGATGTTCAAGAAGCATCAGGAGGAAGATCAGCACATGGCTGAGAAGGCATGCATGGAGTCTGAGATTGCGGGCTCTTTCTGCAAAGCTTAAAGAGGCAGAGAGCCATGTCGCGTTTTTGAATGAGAGCTTTAGCGGAGTCCTGGGGTGCAAAACACGGTGTTATAAAAGCGCAATATGACATTCTCCGTCAGGGCATTCCGATAATTGTCCAACACGCTCTCGACTGCAAAGCGGTCGAGCAACGTTTTGGTGCAGCGATGGTCGCTGCTCGTGCCTATGAGCGGACCTTGTTTTGGAATGTCATTTGTCGGGAGATGTGCGTACCTCCAGTAATTCCCCCCAATATTGCTGAGTTGCTTGTTGATAGAGCCAAAGAAAAGTGTGATGAAGCTTGTTCCCAACTCCAACATATTTCAATCCCCCGTCTAGAAGTTCTTATCAATGATCCCAGCATCTCCTCTCAGGAGATAATTTCTGAAAAACTCGACTGAGTTTGTTAAGATACCTTGGTTGGTTACTTATTACCATCCATGGTGGCTTATTTTTTGCCAGCGAGGGATGGGCCTTGCAGTCTCGGAGGTTTCGCATCCCTATAATATATTTTCTTTTTATGTTTACAGCGGAGTATGCGTCTGATCGCTGCGTACGAGGATGGCATACTCTCCTTAGTGTAGGGCAAAAGTTCTCGCCAATTGCCACCCTTTTTGTTTTATTAGCTTATAGCGTATATTGACATATATTAGGTCAAATTTTGGTGTTTGTCCCACTTTTATGCTAAGCGGTTGATTTTAATATTCTCCAACTGTAATATGCTATATTTTGATTGAATATAATTTTGATGACTTTTTTGGTTAAGGTGCATTTATTGTGTTTTTACGAAATCAAAATGGCGGTTATAATGATTTGTTACAATATGATGCATTCAATAACTCGTATGTAGAATAAATGCCACGATTTCATGACGAGAGCGACCCTTCAATCATTTCATGATCTTTTTATTCTTGCGTCAACAATCCAATGTTGTACGCAAAAGTAAGTAAACCAATGCTTATAAGTTTATACTCAAGACATTTATAAAACAAATTATAAGTATGTACGCGTATACAATCCAATGCAAATTACCCGTACTATAGACAAACCAATGTCTATACTCAAGAGTCTTCCGGCCACGCCAATGCCCGGGTTATTTAAACAAGTAACCAAACTTGTAATTTATAGTCTAGACTGTGCAAGTCTCCATCTTGCACGGTGTACAAGCGTTTGAAACAAACCAATGTTTTACTACTGTCACCATTAAAAATAGTATTAGTAACCAAACTAAACTATGCGACTTGAGACTCGGAGTATGTCCCTGTGTAGCTTAAGGGGCATGCAATCAACAAATGTAAAAAATACACAAGTTATTGACTTAAATTGCACAATTCAATTTATTTCAAACATGTCTTTTGACCAGCACTTAGTTGTCATGTTTACAATGGAAAATGAAAAATTCACATAATAAAAACTTTAAACAGCTATGTGGGGTGATCAGTCCCTCTGCAGTTTTTCATATGTAGCACCGTTTTAGTGTCTGCGCATGCCAAGTGTGCTTTATTGCTCTTCCATCCAAACTTGCTAGTCGATACGCCCCTGTATCGTTTACGCCAATAACCTTGTAAGGTCCTTCCCACTTAGGTCCAAGCTTACCCGTATCCTCTGCGCTGCTTGCTTCGTTTTTTCACCACACCAGATCATCCAATTGGAAAGATAATGGTTGGACGCGCTTATTATAGTAGCTTGCGATTCTTTGTTTGTTGATTGCTTCTTTTATTGCTGCCATTTCTCTGCGTTCTTCAACAAAGTTTAGATTTTCACGCAGTTCTTCGTTGTTGCTACTTTCATCGAAGGATGTTATGCGCATGGTTGGCACATTTATTTCAGTGGGTATTACAGCCTCGGACCCGTACACCAGACTAAAGGGTGTTTCATTAGTTGCGCCCTTCGGAGTTGTGCGGTGCGCCCACAAAACGTTAGGCAATTCGTCTATCCAACCCCTTCGACACAATCCCAGCCTTGCTTTGATTCCTAAAACGATATCCCGATTCGTAACCTCACACTGACCATTTTCCTGAGGGTGTGCGACTGATGTAAACGTTTATTTTATATTCAACTCCTGGCACCAGTCACTAAATGGATTTCCCTCAAACTGCGTACCATTGTCGCTTACTATTTCATTTGGTATTCTAAACCGACAGACGATGTTTTCCCATACAAAATTTCGAATTTTCTTGCCCGAAATTGTCTTTAGCGGTTTGGCCTTTACCCATTTCGTGAAATAATCAATGGCCACTACCAGAAATTTTACACCCCCTGGTCCTGCGGGGAATGGCCCCACTATGTCGATTGCCCATTTACAAAACGGCCATGGAGACGCGACCGGTATCATAGGATGTCGCGGAGCCTTGCTTACCGGTGCATGAAGTTGACACGATTGACACTTGCGTATTACCTCTGCGGCATCTCTGTACATTGACGGCCAGTAATATCTGAGCCGCATTATTTTGGACGCAACTGTTTTGTGCCCCGAATGCAGAGCGCACATTCCTTCATGTACTTCCCGTATGATTGACTCCGCTTGAGTTGGATTGAGACACCGCAAATGAGGCCCCAGAAAAGACTTTCTGTATAGGACTCCCTTGTCTAACAGATACATTGGTGCTTTCATCTTAATCTTTCTTGCTTCACTTAAATCTATCGGCAACGTACCTTTGGTTAGTAATTCTATTATTGGTGTCATCCAACTCCGCTCTTCTTCTTCAACCGCAGCCGAAACACTGTCTTCTTCAATAGATTTTACTTTAACTTCCTCAACCCAAATTTCTTTCTTAAAATGACTGAATGTCAATGCGGCTAAGTTTCTTAGCACATCCGCTTTTTTATTCAGCGTCCTCGAAACCTGAGTTATCTGGAATAAATCGAAGTCAACTGCTAACTCTTGCACTAGCTTCAAGTATTTTTGCATTGATTCATCATGTGCTTTGCTAAATTGGTTTGCAACCAACTGCGAATCAACATATACTGACAGTTCTTTAACCTCCAGATGTTTTGCTACCCGCATCCCATATAACAATGCCTCATATTCGGCTTCATTATTTGTGACAGGGAAGCTGAATCGTAGTACGAAAGTGTACTCTTCTCCTTCTGGACTTTTTAGGACTATTCCTGCTCCTGTGCCTTCTGGACCACAAGCCCCATCCATGTGTATTTCCCACAGCTGTTCGGGCAGAGGTGGTATTTTTTTCGACTCATGCGAGACTTCGATATCTCCGGCTGTTTCAGCCAGATAATCTGCTAGGACTTGTCCTTTTACCGCACTTCGTGGTGAGAAACTTATTTCATGCTCTCCCAATTCAATAGCCCATTTGGCCATGCGACCAGAATTTTCTGGTTTGTATAGCACCTGCTCAACAAGTATTAGCGAATGTGAACTTGCTAGAACTTATCAAGCAATTTTGTGTTTGTTGACAGCAAATAGTTGTTTGTCATACCTGCTTTATCGGCTGATCTGTTAGGACCCTTATTGGGTGCACTTGGAAATATCTTCGCAAGTGTCTAGCCGTATGCACGAGTGCATAAAATAGTTTTTCGATTGCAGGATAGTTTAATTCGCTCCCTGTCAAAGCTTTGCTAACAAAATACACATGCATTTGCACCTGTTCGCACATCATGATTATATAAATTTAAATACCTATTGATTAGTTATATTTAATTTTTATAGTGCGTACCTGTCCTCTGTCCGCTATCAACACTGAACTTATTGCTTCCTTCGATGCCGCTAAGTACAATATCAACGTTTCTCCAATGATCGGCGTAGTCATTGTTGGCAGCTCTTTCAGCAAATTTTTCATTTCTTGAAATGCCACTTCTGCTTCCTCCGTCCACTTAAAATCCGTTTTCTTTAAGCAATTTTTTAGTGTCCCAAAAAAGGGGAGCGATCGCTCTGCGGATTTTGATAAGAACCTCGTTAATGCCGCTAACTTACCCATTAAACTTTGAACTTCTTTTTTATTTCTTGGTGACGACATATTCTCAATTGCCTCTATTTTCTTTGGATTTGCGCGTATCCCGCGCTCAGTTATTATATGACCAAGAAACTTTCCTTCTTCTTCTCTGAAGCTGCACTTTGACGGGTTGAGCTTCATATTAATCTTTCTTAATGACGCGAATGTTTCTAATATATCCTCCAACAGACCTTGCTCTGTTGTGCTTTTTATAACTAGGTCATCAGCGTATGCTTCCAAGTTTCTCCCAATCTGACCCTTAAAAGCTTTGTCTATTACCCTTTGGTATGTTGCTCCAGCATTTTTTAAACCAAATGACATCTTTGTATAGCAGTATATGCCTTGACTTGTGTGGAAAGCAGTCTTATCCTCATCGTCCGCTGCCATCTGTATTTGATGGTATCCTTTGTACGCATCCAAAAAACATTTGTATCAGAAGCCAGCTAACGATTCAACCTTCTAGACTATTTCTGGCAGTGGATAATTATCCTTAGGGCAAGCTTTATTAATATCTGTGAAGTCAACACACATACGCCAAGACCCATCGGGCTTTTTTACCAGCACTGGGTTTGCTACCCACGTTTGGTACCTTACTTCTCGCAAGATATTTGCTTTGACCAATTTGTCGACTTCTGCTTTCAACTATTCGCTTCTTTCAGGAGCCATGCCGCGTTTCTTTTGTCGCACTGGCGTCAGACTAGGATTTGCGTTAAGCTTATACTCAGCAATCTCCCTTGGTACGCCCGTCATGTCTGCTTCTTTCCAAGCAAATACGTCCGTATTAGAAGCTAATATATTGCGAAGCTTAAACTTCGTCTCATCAGACAATCCTCAGCTAATTTTAATTTTCTGCTCTGGATGCCGTGGGTTTACAATGATCATGCAGCTTCTAAGTTGCTCTGCCTCACTCGGCTGCTACTCTGCATGTTCCACGGCCGCAACGCTTGCATCTTGCTTTTCTGACCTGATCGTTGCAATTCCCAATGGCGTTGGGAATTTGATAAGGCCATGTACCGTGGATGGGATAGCTGCTAATTTTTGCAAAGTCGTGCGACCCAAAAGCACATTATACTTTGAGTACGACCTTACGACGGCAAATTCTACTGTCGTGCTTCTCATTAATTCCTTATTATCATCGTCCACCAGCTCTAGCTCTAATTCGATGATCCCAATTGGCCATGCGGACTCACCATAAAATCCTGATAATGCAGTGTTAGGAGCCACTAGCTTAGCTCACACGGCCCCTGGTAACAAGCGGAAACAGCGCTCATACATTATATCAACACCGCATCCGGTGTCTACATGCAATCGCTTGATGATGTACCCACAACTTTTGACACGTCCTTTAATTGTAATGGGTGCATCTGAGGGTTCCTGTGCTATGGCCGAGAATGTTATGGGAGTATTTTCCCATTCCTCATATACCTCTAACTTGCGCCTCTGATTTACCCGTCCGCTGGTTACCATGTTTATGGTTTTATCCGTTTCTTTTCCCTCATTCTTCTTTTGCCACGGATATTCCTTTTCTTCTTTTTGCTTATCGCCTTGTGATCTTGCACTTTTCTTCAAGTGTTGAAACCTTCCTTTTTTGAGTTCAGCAACCACCCTTTCGATTAAGTGCCGACATTCATTGGTCTCATGACCGTAATCATCATGAAAATCACAAAATTTACTTTTGTCTCTGCTTCCATATTTTGACAAAGGCACTGGGGGGTCGAAGCTTTTGCACACTGCCTCTGTGGCCAAAATCTCTTTTGGTGTTTTTGTGAGGTCTTTTATTAACGCAATATTTTCAGTGTGGCTGCCTTTAAACCTCTGGCTTCCTCCCCCTTTATTGTTGTTAAATTTGCGATATTTATCATTATGATAGGTACCACCCCTCGGTTGGCCGTTACTACCATAACGTTTACCCGACTCTGAACCTCTTCCCTGCGCTCGATAATAATCATCATCGATGTCCATGTTTGAAGAGGTATTTTCGCAATTATGCTTTATATCTTCTTGTGCCCGCATGTAGTCACGCGTTTCTTTTACGGCTTCCGCGAAAGTTTTGGGCACTCTTCTTCGTAACCGTTGCCACAAAGACAGGTGTCTGTCAGTATCTATACAATGAATAAAGCCGGATACCTTCTGGCTTTCTGGCAATTCTTATATCTTAGCCACCTCTTTGGTATATTCGTCTATTATTTCTCCCAAGCTTTCTTTCGATTTCTGCTTAATGTCGTGACATTCGACATGTGTTCTTTTGCGTGCGCGCAAATTGTGAAAGTTCAATAAAAATCTTGAGCGCAAATCCGCAAAACCTGAAATGCTTTGGGCTGGCAAATTATTGAACCATTCCCTTGCCACTCCTTGCAACACTATTGGTAGCATATGACATGCTACCGCATCACCCCAACTGTGTGTTCTTGCAGTTCCTTCAAATTTTTGTAAAAAGTCATCCGGATCTGATAACCCATCATAACTTCCGAGTGTTAGAGGCAACACCGGTGCGACTGTGAAGGGATGATTAGCGATGTGCGGCACAAACTTTTCTGTTGTAGGGGCCAACTCAAGACTTTGCTTAGCTTTTTGCCCCTGCATCACTGCAAACCAATTGCTCATAAACTCTTTTACTCGTGCTGGCTCATTGAAAGCGGGTGCCAAGTGTGGTGGCGCGACTTGCTGTAATTGAGATATAAAGCTATTTGACTGGGGTGTGGCATAGTGTGTTCCACTATATTGATTGTTTGCAACAGTATGGACTGATTGCGAAGACGCACGCGCCGTTGACCTTTGTTGTGGTGTCAGCATGATGTATTAACCATTTGAATTTCTCAGACCCATCTGCCTGATTCTTTCCTGGGCTTTCTCGGTAGTAATCCTTTCAATCGGTGTTTCGGGTTCAACCGAGGTGGTAATTGGTATTGTACCCACACATGTAGTTTTAACTTTGAAGCCTGGTGGAACCGTTTCGCTTGGAGAACCAAAGCTCATGATTTTTGGTGACAGATCCTCGAATGCTTTAAAGCCAGTTCCTGTTTCTAGTAAACTTCCATCGGGAGTGTGCCACCATCCCTTAGATGACTCATTCAGGACAGTTTCTGATGTAACCAGCCCTGTTCCAACACTTGGTGTTGATGGAGGCTTTGATGTGCCTTTGGTTGGTGCTGGTGGCGTCGACGGTGTGTTCGTAACAGTAACCGTTGGTGTTTGAAACCCTGGACTTCCTGGAGAGTCCGATCGCCCTTGATTCTTTGCATTCTTACTTCCTCCACCCATTCTTGCTGACAATAAAGAAAAACCTAAAAGTGACCGATTAGTTAAACAAAAAAGTTTTATGGAAAAAAGGTACGAAATCATATACAACATAAATTCCAATCTTCTTTGTTTCATATAACCGATCCTACGGATGGCGCCAAATGATCAAGCATATTTTCACGGGGTCAAGGTGAACCTACGCTTGAGTGCATAAAAGGGTTTTAAGGACTAACAATATTCGAACCTCTGACGCTTAGTCGTGGATAACCCTCATCGGTATCATTTCGATTCCGACAGGGTGGCCGATTTGAGAGTCCACCAACAACCTAGCATACGAGGTTGAGTGGCCGAAAGACATGAAGGTTTTATAGTTCAATACATACCTGAAAGTCTTTAGAGATCGTAAGAAGCTTTATTCGTACGATAGAGATTTGTATGCTGTAGTTTACGTATGAGTAAACAAGTGAACGTATATATTTTTAGGGTTTATGAGCTATGTATTTATAGGCTCACGAATTAGGGTTTCGGTAGAATCTTTTCCCTAATTAAATGCAATCTCATCCTTAACTAACTTTCGTTATTTAAGGAAGAGAATCCGACTTGATTATACCGTACACTCTTCTAGAATGTATCGGACCCTTTTGCAAGTATACAAACTCGCACCAGATGGTATAGGTGCTTAGCGTGCGACTATACCCGTAACGTATGCCTTTATGTGTGATTTAATGCCTTAGATGCGCATCCGCACAACCTTGCAGATATGCGTATCATTAATGGACCTTAAAGTAATCAAGGACACTAAGAAAAAACGATGAAATAGGGATCCTAAGATTGCACTCTGTAAACGACTGCGTATACATTCCGACGTAATATACCGAAAAATCCAGCATGAACTTATCAGATTCCAGCAAAATTATGTCATCACCTTTAAGACCTAGGGTTTTACGAAGACGCTCACAACGCTCAGGGGTCACGACACTAAGAGTGGATCGTAGACCTACTTTAGCCATAACAAAAGAAAGAAAAAAAGAGCAAGTTTAGAGCAATACCTTTTCGAAAAAACTAATGGAGTCGATCGGATGATGAAGAAAAGTAAAGAAAAGGGGAAAAGGAAAAATGAAAGAGAAAATTAGAACTCAACCCTTTATTACCTCTATGCAGAAAACCATCCCATCGGATGCAGAGTTACTTTGGTAACCGTACCGGCAAATTATCATTTTACCTTTCCCGCCTATCTAAGCAAGAAAGATCTAGCAGGGGTAAAAGAGTAATCACACCCGGGTGAATAATTACTGAAATCAGAAACGTCAAATCAGAAAATCAAGTGACATTTTGAGTTTAATTCAACATAGCTTGGTTAGAAAGCTTCGTAAAATTAAAATGGGGGCTTGATAGTGTATCTCCCCGTCAAGATAATAAACGAAGCCAACCTACTGGAGATATCACGCTTAACGAGGGAAGATGACATAAGAGTGGATCATAAGAACACATATGTCAAATACAAACCATGAGCGGGATATCCTCAAACTCAAATAATGGCGCCCAAATGATAAAAGAAGAATGCTCCCAAAGTATAATCCTAATATTCAGGATTGATAAGAAACCACATTCGATATACGAAGCAATCGTAACGAAGGAATGTGGTAACGAAAGGATCACGGTTACCAATGGACAAGGACTCATCCTAAAGTCACAAGATTGCCAAGACTATAGGAGAGAAGTAAGCGGGTTGACCAAACTTGTTTCAACTAGCATCCAAATGACAAAAGGGGAATGTTGCAGGATAGCTTTCTTGAACCAGCAGGAATGGCAGTCGGCCGAAGGGAAAGCCCACTTTGTCTCATCAGAGATCGCCTTGGAGACTGATCCCACCTAGAAAGCTGGTGAAGAAGCTATTGCCTAACCCTATAAAAGGAGAGCATGATCTCTGGAGTAGGTATTCACTCTAAGTCACAATTACTCACACATAATACTCTCTCTATGAGTTACCTTCGTATCTTGGTGGCGTAAAGTACAATACCTTCGTACTACCTTTGGGGAATCGCCAACAAGCATACATTCATTATCATACCTTGTAATATCATCCACTTAGTGATCAGATCTCAATATCCTTATTCCCTTAACAAGGGTTGCCAAGAATTGTACAAACAGTGCTCGTTCATAGGAGGATTTCCTCGCTTACAAAAAAAAAAAAATAATTAAATATAACTATTAGGCACTACTGGAAAAACGATCTTTCCGGACGATAAATCCGGACGACTTATCGTCCCGGAAAGTCTTCCCGAACGGCAGGTCGTCCAGGATGTGTCGTCCCGAAAGACTCGTCCTGAAAAGTTTTTCTGGACGGCAAGTTTTTTTTCCCGGACGGAAGGTGGGGCCCACATTGACTTTCCTGGATGACTAGTCGTCCGGAAAGCCCTCTGCTATTTCCGGACCTATTCGTTTCTGCTGTTTCCAGCCGTATGCGATACGGCACATTTTAAATATCTAAACCTGCCACATAAATAAGATTATAGTTTCACAAAATACCACAATAACATTAAAAAAAATATCCAAACGCGACAATAGTTATCCATACATTTTAAAATCCGAAAAAACTACCAAATCAACTAATATCGTTTACAAATCAACTAAACTTAACATAATTGTTTTGAAACAACCGGAAAAACACCCAACAAATTACAAATCGGCAAATCCATCATCATACAAATTATCATCATTGTTATGGTTCTGGCGCGGAGTATTGTAATTGGAAGTACCGGTAGTATACCCAAAATTTGGTTGAATATCGGGAGGGACTACAAGATTATTAAAACGAAAGATTTGTTCAATTTGACTTGCCGTATAGTTGATGAGTGCAGCGGAGGTGTACGAAATAATATTATTGTTTACTACGAAATACGACAAAATATATTACAAACTACACAAGTTTTAATTATTTATATACAAATGGGATATACCTAAACTCTGCTACAACACTATAGGCAGTGTACCTAATCGTAGAGTAGTATAGTTTTTAGTAAGTCCGGTTCGTTCCACAGGGAGACGGCTTATTTTACACTATATTATAAACAACTATATTTGTACAAAATATAAATATATATTACAATTATTATTATTATTATTATAAAAGGGGGTTTTACCGTTTAAGGACTGGTTTATCGATTTTATATTTTAAACGTAAAGATAAATGACGATAATTAAAGTGCGTAAAATAAATAACGATATTTAAATGACGATAATTAAAATTGCGATAAGAAATAAAATAAAATAATTATGCTTATTTAAACTTCCGTAATCATGATGTTTGACGTTTTGATTTTAATTTATTACCCTGGGTTAATTGTCCTTTATCCTGGATTTATTTGAAACCTATTTGGTTTTTGCCCATAATAGTCCATCGATCATAATTATAAAATGCTCGTCAAATTAACCTTATACCCGAAGTCAAATATTCCAACTGATTAGGGATTTAAGCTGTAACAAGGTTTTAATACTTTGTTAATAATTACACCAGGTTATCGACTGCGTGTAACCCAAGGTTTTAATACTTTGTTAACAATTACACCAATTACCCTTGTATGTAATCCACCCCTGTTTTAATGAGTCCATTGACTATTAATCCATCCCAGTCTCCGGTCAAATGAACAATTATTAGTATTTATAAATATCCCGCTCACCGTACCCGATCGAGCGTATGTGGTTAATTATAGATACGTCAAATTGTAAATCTATATATTAAATTAACGAGATATCATTTAGTTAAACAAATATAAAGTCCATTAATAGCCCATAGTCCAATTTCCACAAGTGTCGATCTTTTGTCCAAACCCCAATTATGGTCCAAAGTCCAATAACCCTGTCTTAATATTTAGTCCAACATCACGATTACTTCAGCTCAAATAAGCATAATAATAACTTAGTTACGAGACATTAATTAAAAAGGGAGAACATAACTTACAATGATTATTAATCGCGTAGTGTTACACGGACAGAACTTCGACTTCAAAACCCGTAAAATAACCTTTACATTACCCAAACTAACTAATATAAAACAAAACTATTATATATATATATATATATATATATATATATATATATATATATATATATATATATATATATATATATATATATATATTACAGAGGGAGAGTAAGTTGGATGGTGTGTGTTTACTCGAGCAGAAACTGGCCAATTTATAGAAGAATTTGTGATCCTGAAGCCCACACACTCGCATTAGATTTTAGTGTATTTCCCATGCACTCGCATGGGCTCATGCAAGTGCATGGGGTTTTAGTGCATTTCTCATGCACTCGCATGGCCAGGCTGTCCAGCTCCAATTATTTTTGTACACTAGCTTGTCGACATATTATTTAAATATATATAATATATATAATTTATATTAATTTTATATATTTTATTTTATATTCTTGTGCATAGTTGACTTGTAATTTTAGCTCCGTTGACTTGTACGTTGATGTTCGGTTTATGTCTCGGTTCTGGATTTTCGAACGCCTTTTCGTATGCTTAGATATCTTGTACTTTGCGTTTTGCGGCTTGTACTCTTGTCATTTTTAGACGTTATTTATCAATAAATTGAACCACTTGGATTGAATCTTGTATATTTGAGCTTTTTTTGTCATTTGCGTCTTCAAATCGTCGATTCTGTCTTTTGTCTTCACCTTTATTTATTTAAACGATAATCACTTTTAAATAGAACAATTGCAACTAAAAACTTTACATATTGGAAGGATATTGCGCCTAAATATATGTTCATTTGGAGCACTATCAAATATCCCTACACTTGAACGTTGCTTGTCCTCAAGCAATACAGAACTTGAAATAAATCTTTACTTTACTCGAATCACTTTTTTATTCTCACACTTTATACATCAGTGATTTTAATACGGCGGTATGAATAATGATAGTAACATTGTGGTTTACAGTCCCACATGACTATAAAAATTTAGATCCTTTAAGAAATTGGATCTTTATGAAAACGTTTGATCTTTTGAAAATTCATTCTAGCTTTTACCCTAGATAAGTTTTTCGGAATAACCCTTCACCGGTGTTTGCAAAATGTCTTTGTAGGTTTTGTGGGTTTCAGATTTCAAAATTTTAGCTCAAAACTTGTTGTTTTGTGTCACCCACTTGCTAACCTTGTATTAGGAAAGCACACGTCCAGTATACTTGCTCCGTATATTACCTTTTGGTAAACTACCATCCTGTTATAAAGGAAAGCGTTGAACAAGTAACTATTAAGGCAATGTCTAATGACATGCAGATGTTCATGGTCCACAACGTGTCGGATGCAATTACTATCCTTTGTAGGAGAAATAGTAAAGATCATCCTATAATTTTTCGATCTGGCACAAGGTCCTGTCTTCGACCATGCAATGCAACCAGCGTTCTTACGGTTGGCACCAGATTTGGTTCAGGTGACCTAATGAATTTCGGTGAATTCTTAGGATTTTACTTTCAATGGTAATGAACGCATTGAAAATAGGTTTTCAAAAAACAAATCGGTTTTAATTTTGATCAAAATATTTTCTCGTTCAAACTCGAGTTTAGATATCATCGAATTCCATGAGTTTGTAATTCTCAATCTTTAAGGTCAATCTCAAGGATTGAGTAATATCAGGATTGAATGCTGATTTTTAATCTTTAAGGAGATTATCCTTTCTGGGGGTCTGATTCATTAGTCTTATCAAGCTAATTTTCACGGCGCCCTCCCTATTTTACGAGACAGATCCTCTCATGGATAGGATAAGTCTGACCACTTAGCGACCCTGTTTGACGTTGAGGTCCGTGGATTTCCAGTTGATTTTCGAGAAAACTTTTCAAGGTTTTTCGTAGACTCTACAACTGGTCAGGACGACAACTTCTTGACCTAAATCAAGAAGCGCGTGTCTTTTTCGGAAGACTTTACTTCCTTTTAATGATGGAATTGATTCATCGTGTAGATCCATCTTTTCTTTCTATTTATTACAATATACCGGGTAAAACAGTTAATTTAGTCCAAAACAAAAGCACCTGCAATAACTTTACAGATATATGTGATAGATAGTTTCTAATTGAATAACTTGGTACATTATCCCCACACTTGACTTTTTTCATGCGTCTTTTTATTTTTAATAAATAAATTCAAGCGTTTTAGGTTGTTTCTCAATTTATGTCCTTTTCGAGGTAACGACAATTTCAGCATTAACACCTAGTTTTATTGTTCATAAATATGTATAAACATGATTTTGAATTTATTTAGTTGAAATTTTTTCAAATTTTCATAAAATTTAGAAAATAAACCAAGTATAAACCCGAGAGGATTTATAACCCTTCCCCACAATTGAGATCATGCAATGCCCTCATTTGCATGAAATCATACTATAATTTATAAATTCATGAGGGTGATTAGTGTAGAAAAGTGATTAAAAATACTCAGTTCGTAATTTTAAAGCTCGTCGAATGATAGATGGTGCACCTCATCGTTCATTCCTTTTGTTGTTTTATCACATAATTTTTCTTTAAAAATGGTTGCTTTTCTGAACTGTTTACTAATCTTTTAAAATGCGTCTTTTACCCTAATTTATCATGCATTTTTATTAACGAGTTATGCACTAACCCGAACCCCGTATTTAATGTTAAGTGGGGTTAGACTTCCCCACACTTAGCTGACGACATGTGAAGTCGGTAGAATAAGTTCCACGAATTAAAATAGTGAGCCAGTTATTTACATCTCGGGTGGTGTATAATATATCAATGGGTTTAAAATTTAGACCCACCAGATCGTCACTACTTAATTCTTTTTTAAGTGTAGCTTTTAGTAAATAAATGCGTCTCTTTTCTGGTTCTTGGTTAAATGGATCGTTATACACCGACGTACATATTTCTTTAGGGTGGACAATTCCTAACATTTCCTCCAGTTTATTCTCGGGATCAAAGTTTTCACCTCTATTACCCAATTGGGTGAAATCCGAGGTGTCAATATCTATTACAGCTCGTAGTTCATCTTCAGTAGATGACTCATCTATTGAGAATATTGGGTTGAAAGGTTGTGGAATGGTGAATTTCGGGATCGAAGCAAATTCTTCTTCTTTAATGGTCCTTATCGGTCCCACTATTTTGGTCTCGGGGGTAAAATTTTCAAGGTCGTCCTCCCAAGAGTACCAATTTTTCACCCTTACTTCTTCTTCATCCATAGATGGATCGATGATTTTGTCGGTAGAGGCTAATGTATCGATATGTTGTGAAATTGGTAAGACTGAATAAAAAGTATCATCGGGATAATTGGTGATTTCGGAGCTCTCGAATTCAACAAAATTCGATGATATGAGATTTTCTTGCACATGACTCCTCAGATCAACATGTGTGTAGTCTGATAGAGTTTCAGCCTGCCAATTTGCAAACTCTCTTATCTGCTCATTTTGAGCGTCAAATTCTTCGAGTTTGATTTTCATATAATCTAAAAAATTTTCAGACACATAATTTTCCTCATCCTCTGGTTGGTGAGTTTGGATATATTCTTGAGAATAATCTCAATTTGAATTGTATTCCTCATTATTATTCCATTCAGGTTTCATGGGTGCATAATTTTCCATAGGAACGTAATAATAACATTCCCATGTTGAATGATAATCTCCACAGATTTCACAACCAGTTATTGTTTCGTCATTCGTGATCCAAGTTTGACCGAACGAATTTTCATCAACACCCGTTTGAGAGTATTAATTTAATCGATTTTGGATGTCAGAAAGAATTTCCAAAATATTCTCGAAATTTTCCATAATACACTTATTACCAAATTTTAGCTACAATGTGGTGCATTTACTAATTATTCTATTAGTTATAAAACTAAAAATTATATAAGTTATCAAATTAATAGACTTTTCTGATTTTGCCCACGTTACGAATAGCCAAAAGATGCAGCAGGTAGCCAGGACCCTTTAAATCGGAAGCCCACAACTCGCCACTAACAAATTCAACTATTACTATGAACCAGAAAATTGGCGTCTATGTGTTTGATTTTTTTTAAATGATTTTAAAATATAGAAAATATTTATAGAATATTTATATAAAATATAATAAACTTATATTTTAAAATCTTAAAAATAAAAGTAGTTTTTAATTTTATAAATAAAGTTCATATATATATATATATATATATATATATATATAGGGGCAGGATCAATGGGGAAGTAACCAATCGGGGGGAAGCAGGGGGAAGCAAAATTTTTATTTTTTTTCGTTTTTTAAAAAAAAAATTTCCGGCATCAAGATCACACGAAAATATGAACATTTAGAAGAGACACTTCGTGATGAATGTTATTATTTAGGCGGGAAAACGATCGACAAAAATAACATTCAAGATAATATTGTTCGTGAAGAATATGAACGTTTTTTTTTCATGTTTTGTGAAGTAAAATTTAGCCCGATTTAGAGTTTAGGGTTTAGGGTTTAGGGTTTAGGGTTTGGGGTTTTGGGTTTATTCCATAAACCCAAAACACCAAACCCTAAACCATAAACCCTAAACCCTAAACTCTAAACCGTTTGTGTTAAAAACTCAATCTAAATTCTAAATCTAAACCCAAAATCTAAACCCTAAACCCTAAATTTCTAAACCCTAATATCTAAACCCTATAAACCCTAATATCTAAACCCTAATATCTAAACCCCAATAGCTAAAACCTCAAAATACGCTCGAAAAACACGATAATTGTTATATATTACTTCTTCGAGCATTTTCCCGCCAAAATAAAAACATTTATCACAAAGTGTCTCTACTAAATGTTCATATTTTCATCTCATCTATAATGTTCGTGAACAAAGTTTTTTCAAAAAATGAAAAAAAAATGGTTTTTGCTTCCCCCCGATTCCCCCCGAAAGGTTACTTCCCTCTTGATCCTACCACTATATATATATATATATATATATATATATATATATATATATATATATATATATATATATATATATATATATATATATATATATATATATATATATATATATATATATATATATATATATATATATATATATATATTATTTTTATATTTTTTTAACATTTAAACAGAATATTTTTACGAAATAAGAAATAAAATATTTTTACAAAAATATAGTTTTAATAAATATAGCGTTTTTCACCGGGTCCCCGGCAGCGACGCCAAAAACTTGATGAGTGCAGCGGAGGTGTACGAAATATTATTATTGTTTACTACGAAATACGACGAAATATATTACAAACTACACAAGTTTTAATTATTTATTTACAAATGGGATATACCTAAACTCTGCTACAAAACTATAGGTGAAATGTCCCGTTCTTATTGATTAAAAACGTTCCATATTAATTGATTTCGTTGCGAGGTTTTGACCTCTATATGAGACGTTTTTCAAAGACTGCATTCATTTTTAAACAAACCATAACCTTTATTTCATCAATAAAGGTTTAAAAAGCTTTACGTAGATTATCAAATAATGATAATCTAAAATATCCTGTTTACACACGACCATTACATAATGGTTTACAATACAAATATGTTACAACAAAATAAGTTTCTTGAATGCAGTTTTTACACAATATCATACAAGCATGGACTCCAAATCTTGTCCTTATTTAAGTATGCGACAGCGGAAGCTCTTAATAATCACCTGAGAATAAACATGCTTAAAACGTCAACAAAAATGTTGGTGAGTTATAGGTTTAACCTATATATATCAAATCGTAACAATAGACCACAAGATTTCATATTTCAATACACATCCCATACATAGAGATAAAAATCATTCATATGGTGAACACCTGGTAACCGACAATAACAAGATGCATATATAAGAATATCCCCATCATTCCGGGACACCCTTCGGATATGATATAAATTTCGAAGTACTAAAGCATCCGGTACTTTGGATGGGGTTTGTTAGGCCCAATAGATCTATCTTTAGGATTCGCGTCAATTAGGGTGTCTGTTCCCTAATTCTTAGATTACCAGACTTAATAAAAAGGGGCATATTCGATTTCGATAATTCAACCATAGAATGTAGTTTCACGTACTTGTGTCTATTTTGTAAATCATTTATAAAACCTGCATATATTCTCATCCCAAAAATATTAGATTTTAAAAGTGGGACTATAACTCACTTTCACAGATTTTTTACTTCGTCGGGAAGTAAGACTTGGCCACTGGTTGATTCACGAACCTATAACAATATATACATATATATCAAAGTATGTTCAAAATATATTTACAACACTTTTAATATATTTTGATGTTTTAAGTTTATTAAGTCAGCTGTCCTCGTTAGTAACCTACAACTAGTTGTCCACAGTTAGATGTACAGAAATAAATCGATAAATATTATCTTGAATCAATCCACGACCCAGTGTATACGTATCTCAGTATTGATCACAACTCAAACTATATATATTTTGGAATCAACCTCAACCCTGTATAGCTAACTCCAACATTCACATATAGAGTGTCTATGGTTGTTCCGAAATATATATAGATGTGTCGACATGATAGGTCGAAACATTGTATACGTGTCTATGGTATCTCAAGATTACATAATATATAATACAAGTTGATTAAGTTATGGTTGGAATAGATTTGTTACCAATTTTCACGTAGCTAAAATGAGAAAAATTATCCAATCTTGTTTTACCCATAACTTCTTCATTTTAAATCCGTTTTGAGTGAATCAAATTGCTATGGTTTCATATTGAACTCTATTTTATGAATCTAAACAAAAAAAGTATAGGTTTCTAGTCGGAAAAATAAGTTACAAGTCGTTTTTGTAAAGGTAGTCATTTCAGTCGAAAGAACGACGTCTAGATGACCATTTTAGAAAACATACTTCCACTTTGAGTTTAACCATAATTTTTGGATATAGTTTCATGTTCATAATAAAAATCATTTTCTCAGAATGACAACTTTTAAATCAAAGTTTATCATAGTTTTTAATTAACTAACCCAAAACAGCCCGCGGTGTTACTACGACGGCGTAAATCCGGTTTTACGGTGTTTTTCGTGTTTCCAGGTTTTAAATCATTAAGTTAGCATATCATATAGATATAGAACATGTGTTTAGTTGATTTTAAAAGTCAAGTTAGAAGGATTAACTTTTGTTTGCGAACAAGTTTAGAATTAACTAAACTATGTTCTAGTGATTACGAGTTTAAACCTTCGAATAAGATAGTTTTATATATATGAATCGAATGATGTTATGAACATCATTACTACCTCAAGTTTAGTAGGTAAACCTACTGGAAGTGACAAGAAATGATCTAGCTTCAAAGGATCTTGGATGGCTTGAAAGTTCTTGAAGTAGGATCATGACACAAAAACAAGTTCAAGTAAGATTTTTGCTCGAATTAAGATAGTTTATAGTTATAGAAATTGAATCAAAGTTTGAATATGAATATTACCTTGAATAAGAAAGATAACCTACTGTATATAACAAAGGTTTCTTGATCTTAGATGATTACTTGGAATGGATTAGAAAGCTTGGAAGTAAATTAGTAAACTTGAAGGGATTTTTGAAGTATTCTTGAAGTGTTCTTCCTATGATGATTATAGCTTGATTCTTGAAGTGATTTTTGATGAAGATGATGATTAACTACTGGAAAAAATACGTTCATAATAGTGTGGGTGTGTTGAGAGAGAATTAGAAAGAGATTTGGAAGTGAAATGGAGTGAATGATGAGTGTTAATTGGTGAGTGGTGAGTGGGGTTAAAAGGAGTTCTAGTTAGTTGACTAGCTCATGGTAGAAGTTAAAATTGATTAGTCATACATGACATAATCAAGAGTGGAATCCCATGCTAGTTCCTATTGGTATATACCCATAGTAAGTACGTTTTGAAGCTGTGTATAATACGGGTAAGAATACGACTAGAATTCTTGATGAAAGAAAAGAATGGGAAAGTAACTGTAACCATTTTCGTTAAGTATGAGTGTTTTGATATATGTCTTGAAGTCTTCCAAAAGTATTTTAATACATCTAAATACACTACATGTATATACATTTTAACGGAGTCGTTAAGTCATCGTTAGTCGTTACATGTAAGTGTTGTTTTGAAACCTTTAAGTTAACGATCTCAATTAATGTTGTTAACCCATTGTTTATTATATCTAATGAGATGTTAAATTATTATATTATCATGATATTATGATATATTAATATATCTTAATATGATATATATACATTTAAATGTCGTTACAACGATAATCGTTACATATATGTCTCGTTTCGAAATCCTTAAGTTAGTAGTCTTGTGTATATGTATATAACTCATTGTTAATATACTTATGGAGATACTTACTTATCATAATATCATGTTAACCATATGTATATCCATATATATATATATATCGTCAAGTCGTTTTTACAAGTTTTAACGTTCGTGAATCGCCGGTCAACTTGGGTGGTCAATTGTCTATATGAAACATATTTCAATTAATCAAGTCTTAACAAGTTTGATTGCTTAACATGTTGGAAACATTTAATCATGTAAATATCAATCTCAATTAATATATATAAACATGGAAAAGTTCGGGTCACTACAATAGGCAGTGTACCTAATCGTAGAGTAGTATAGTTTTTAGTAAGTCCGGTTCGTTCCACAGGAAGACGGCTTATTTTACACTATATTTTAAACAACTATATTTGTACAAAATATAAATATATATATATATATATATATATATATATATATATATATATATATATATATATATATATATATATATATATATATATATATATATATATATATATATATATATATATATATATATATATATATTACAATTATTATTATTATTATAAAAGGGCGTTTTACCGTTTAATGACTGGTTTATCGATTTTATATTTTAAATATAAAGATAAATGACGATAATTAAAGTGCGTAAAATAAATAACGATATTTAAATGACGATAATTAAAATTGCGATAAGAAATAAAATAAAATAATTATGCTTATTTAAACTTCCGTAATCATGATGTTTGACATTTTGATTTTAATTTATTACCCTGGGTTAATTGTCCTTTGTCCTGGATTTATTTGAAACCTATCTGGTTTTTGCCCATAATAGTTCATCGGTCATAATTATAAAATGCTCGTCAAATTAACCTTATACCCGAAGTCAAATATTCCAACTGATTAGGGATTTAAACTGTAACAAGGTTTTAATACTTTATTAATAATTACACCAGGTTATCGACTCCGTGTAATCTAAGGTTTTAATACTTTGTTAACAATTACACCAATTACCCTTGTATGTAATCCACCCCTGTTTTAATGAGTCCCTTGACTATTAATCCATCCCCATCTCCGGTTAAATGAACAATTATTAGTATTTGTAAATATCCCGGCCACTGTACCCGATCGAGCGTATGTGGTTAATTATAGATACGTCAAATTGTAAAGCTCTATATTAAATTAACGAGATATCATTTAGTTAAACAAATATAAAGTCCATTAATAGCCCATAGTCCAATTTCCACAAGTGTCAGTCTTTTGTCCAAACCCCAATTATGGTCCAAAGTCCAATAACCCCGTCTTAATATTTAGTCCAACATCACGATTACTTCGGCTCAAATAAGCATAATAATAACTTAGTTACGAGACATTAATTAAAAAGGGAGAACATAACTTACAATGATTATTAATCGCGTAGTGTTACACGGACAGAACTTCGACTTCAAAACCCGTAAAATAACCTTTACATTACCCAAACTAACTAATATAAAACTAAACTATTATATATATATATATATATATATATATATATATATATATATATATATATTATATATTACAGAGGGAGAGTAAGTTGGATGGTGTGTGTTTACTCGAGCAGAAACTGGTCAATTTATAGAAGAATTTGTGATCCTGAAACCCATGCACTCGCATGAGATTTTAGTGTATTTACCATGCACTCGCATGGGCTCATGCAAGTGCATGGGGTTTTAGTGCGTTTCTCATGCACTCGCATGGCCAGGCTGTCTAGCTCTAATTATTTTTGTACACTAGCTTGTCGACATATTATTTAAATATATATAATATACATATATATATATCTATATATATAATTTATATTAATTATATATATTACATTATATTCTTGTGCATAGTTGACTTGTAATTTTAGCTCCGTTGACTTGTACGTTGATGCTCGGTTTATGTCTCGGTTCTGGATTTTCGAACGTCTTTTCGTATTCTTAGATATCTTGTACTTTGCATTTCGCGGCTTGTACTCTTGTCATTTTTAGACGTTATTTATCAATAAATTGAACCACTTGGATTGGATCTTATACATTTGAGCTTTTTTATCATTTGCGTCTTCAAATAGTCGATTCTGTCTTTTGTCTTCACCTTTATTTATTTAAATGATAATCACTTGTAAATAGAACAATTGCAACTAAAAACTTTACATATTGGAAGCATATTGCGCCTAAATATATGTTCATTTGGAGCACTATGAGTAGTATGGTTCCATTGGTGGTTGGTGGCTCTGACCGGTAGAAGATGAAGATGCGGAATTACTTACCGACTTTGGTAACTTTGGCCCCATTCGGCGTTGGTGTCCGGTTCGATCACCCAAAACTTCTTCCATGATATCAGTCTCGTCTCTTCCCGGTTGTTCTCTTAGCAATTCCTTCATTTTTTTCTACAAGGTTAAACAAATATTAATATTATATACTTATATATACTTTTATATATATATATATATATATATATATATATATATATATATATATATATATATATATATATATATATATATATATATATATATATACACCATTTGACTTATACTTATATTTATATGTAGTACACCAAAATCTATGAAAATTTATTACTTATGTAGTCCTTTTTTGGTTTGAAATCGTTAGTCCACATGGTTCTGTCCTTGGGTTTGTGCAAGAGCTTGTAATTTTTGATAGGACCGAAAGGTTCCGGACTTTTCTTTATCTTATTCTCGTTCTACAAACACACAAAAAATAACTTAAATGTATATAAATCAAATAACATATTTTCTAACATTTTATCATTTATGTAAAACATTAAAAACAAGGAGGTTTAAGTAATTTACCAAATGTTTAACTATCGATTTGCTTCCATGCAAACTGTGGTATAGAACTTTAGACCGGTTTTTTGCATTTTGCTCATAAAGCTTTTGGTATTCTTCGTTAAGCATCAAGTCAACAAAAGGATTCCAGAGTTCGGCTTCAATGTCCGGTGGTGGGTGGGAACGAATAAAATCAATATCATTAGAAAATTGGCTTTGAAGGTTTTTGTAATAACCTTGTTGTTCACTTTTTTCGTTTTTCCATCTATCCCCCGATATCTTGTTAACAGCAGCTCGGACTAGTTGTTCTCTCTCCGATTCTAGCCAAGTTTCAGTTTTAAAGAAATTCTACGGAAAAAAATAATAGATATATTAGAAGATTGTATATAAGAAATGCATATATATATATATACACGTATATATATACACACGTGTATATATATATACAGGTGTATATAAACACGTATATATATATATATATATACACTTGTATATATATATATATATATATATATATATATATATATATAAAGTATATATGTATGTATATGTATAAGTACTAATTAATTAAACTTACGCGGATATTAATCCAAACTAATTATTTTAAAGAACTTGGCACATCCGCCCAACACTCGTAATGTTTCGAGAACTTCGGGGACCTAACAACACTAGATATCAAATTCACAAACATTGAACTATTAGGGCCTATCAGATTAACGATATTCCACGTAAAATCAAAGTCAATCTCGAGTCGTCCTTGAGCATCTCTCAATTTTCATAAACCTATGTTTTTTGATTTTCCTTGTTTACCTCGTGTATTAGGTTGGGGATCGTTATCTTGGCCACCGGCCCCAGCACCGATCATTAGGAAAATGAGAGCAAAGAAACTCATCTGCATAAATACAAATAAAGTGAATAGAACAATGATATATACATATACATTTATACATACATACATACATACATATATATATATATATATACATATATATATACATATATATTATATATACATATATATATATACATATATGCATAAATCTACATTAAACTATAGTTTTTTTTAACGACTATATATATATATATATATATATATATATATATATATATATATATATATATATATATATATATATATATATATATATATATATGCATCAATATATACATTAAACTATAGTTTTTTTAACGAATATATACATTAAAAACTATAGTTTAATGTATATATTGATGCATATATATATATATATATATATATATATATATATATATATATATATATATATATATATATATATATATATGTGTGTGTGTGTGTGTGTGTGTGTGTGTGTGTGTGTGTATGTGTGTGTGTGTGTGTGTTTATGTGTGTATACATATACATATATTTCATGCGGAAAATTTAAAAAGACATTCATAGAAATAACATTCATAAAAATATTAAACATTTGATTACAACAACAAGTGTTTTTTGATAAATGACAAGAATTACACATCAATAATCATCATCATCGCTAGAGTAAGCTTCTTTAGAGGATTTTAGGGATTTAGCTCATCGTCAGCCACCACATCACCATCATCATCATCCTCACAAATGTCATCATCATCATCATCATCATCATCATCATTAACTTCATGTGTTGGTGGATTAACTTCATGTGTTGGTGGATTAAACTGAATTGGTATTGATTCTTCGGGTACACTCATACTTGTATAAGTCATATTATCTAAATCAGCATCAAGGCTAAGATCAGATGAATTGGTTTCATGTACAACATCCCGTATGGTGTCTTCGATAATGTCCCTATCCCAGAGTTTTCGATGATGTACCTCATGAACGACCTTCTAGCTGCTAAAGGTTTTTGAAGGATCGTCGATGTAAAAGACTTATTGAGCTTGTGTTGCAAAAATGTGTTGATCATCTTGGTACCACTCATCTTTCGTGTCAATTTAAGTTATGTTATTCACTTTAACTGTATGTTTATGATTCCGGGTGTTCTCAGTATTGAACCACCGGCATCTGAATAACACAACACTAAATGCACCACCATAATGTAACTCAACAATATCTTCCAACTGACCATAATACTTAGAGACACGAGCACCAGCATCTGCGAGTGTTGCAATTCCATTATTTTGTGTTATGTGTCGATCATCGCGATTGCTAACCACAAACCTAACACCATTCACATTACAGGCACTGTAATGGTTTGAGGTACCCAACGGTCCTTCAGATAGACAGATCAATTCATCGCTATACTTCGATCCGTCAACTGACTGTAGTTCACGTATCTATTAAAAAATAAAAATATATATATAAAGTTTGAATAAAAATAGTTATCAAATGTAAATTAATATATATATATATATATATACACACACACACACACAATGAGTTTACCTGGTTGGTGAACCAACTAGGGAAATTTGTTTTCATGTCCATATTGGGGTTCTCTGCTTTAAACTGACTGTGAATGTTCAAAGAGAATTGTTAGTATGATCAACGTTTACACAGTTAAGTCATTATAAATTCATATTTTAGTATAATGACTTACTTTTTGTATTTTTCGATGTCAGAACAATTGTCGAGTACATACCAGTGAAGTTTATCCTGAGCATCCCGGGCCAGAGATTTGAACACACCTTTACTGATAAATTTACATAACAAGTTGAACACACGAAACTCACATGACCTAATTGGCCCGTCCGCATATCTGTCAGGACGATTAAATCTCATCTATATACCTTCAAGAGACATTGAACATGCAGTTAATGCTTCATCGGTAACGTACCCCTCAGCTATACAACCGTCAGGTTTAGCTTTATTTCTAACATAATTTTTTAGTTTTTTCACGTATCTCTCAATTGGATACATCCACCTCATGTAAAAAGGCCCTCCATATATAGCCTCTTCCGGTAGATGCATCCCCAAATGAATTATTATGTCAAAAAAAGCGGGAGGATAAATTAACTCGAGAGTACATAAAAGTTTAATCAATTGTTTTTGAGCTTTCAACATGTCTGCCACCATTAACTCTCGAGCACAAATTTTCTTAAAGAATGCGCATAGCTGCATTATTGGTGTAGAGATGGTTTCATCCAAAAACGCGTTAACTTTGACCGGTAATAATCGTTGCATCATGATATGGCAATCATGAGATTTCATGTTCGTAATGTTGGTATTATCCTTGTTCACTTTGTGCCTGAAGTTTGATCCAAGCTCATCTAGAAGTTTTACTTCTTTAATGAATTTACAAAAACTTACCCTGTCTTCGGGTTTTAAAGAGTATTTGGAAGAGGTTTGAAGAATTGCCCATCTTTTTTACCTTTGGTTTTAGGTTTGAGCCACAAGACTTTTCGAAAACCCAATTTTTCCAAGTCAACTCGTGCATTGTGAGTGTCTTTGGACTTGTCATTCATTAATAAGGTACCCAAAATAGCCTCCAACACATTCTTTTCAATATGCATGACATCCAAGTTGTGTTGCAGTGGAAGATATTTCTAATACTCAAGTTCCCGAAAAATAGAAATTTTAGTCCAGTTGTGAAGACAATTAGGGGGTCGTTTTCTTTTTTCACCAACATTTGTATGATTTTTACCGGGATTACCAACTGGCAACAAATCTGTAAGTTGGTTTTCGATATCAGCTACTTTGAACTTTCTAGGTTTAGAGGTATGATCAACCTTACCATTGAATTCTAAGATTTCTATGTATGGGTGATTCGATTCAAGGTTCGGTCTGTGACTGACAAAAACAATTTTGTTTTTCACACGCATAGCAGGAGTGTCCTCGTTACATGTAGGGCATGCTTTATAGCCTTGGCCACTCCAACCGGACAAACTACTAAGGGCAGGATAATCATTTATGATCCAAATAAGCATTGCTTTCATTTGAAAATACGTGTTTATAACTGAGTCATGTGTAACAACCCCTTCGGACCATAAAATCTTCAGTTCATTAACTAAAGGCCTCAAGTAAACATCAATATCTTTTCTAGGTGATTTAGGACCAGGAATTAACAGAGTCAACATGAGAGAACTTTCTTTCATACATATCCACGGCGGCGTATTGTACGTTGTCAATATGACTGGCTACATGCTATAAGGATTATTCATGTTGCCGAATGGATTGAAACCATCAGCAGCCAACCCTGGTCGAACATTTCTGTGTTCACTTGCAAAATCCGGATATCTTTTGTCAATTTCTTTCCAAGATCGACCATCTACCGGATGACGCATCTTACCCTCTTCATTGCACCGCCCAGTAGCATGCCAAGTCATATCCTTTGCAGTGTATCTGGAACTGTACAAACGTTTTAGTCTTGGAGTTATTGAAAAATAACGCAAAACTTTATTAGGAACTTTTTTCCCCGTTGTGCGTTCATCTTTCCATCTACTCTCGTTACATATTGGACAGTTTTCCAAATCCTGGTATTCTTTATAAAACAAACAACAATCATTCTTACAAGCATGTATCGCTTGATACCATAAACCGATCTTTCTCATCCACTTCTTAGTTTCGTAAAATGATTTCGAAATTGTGTTATTTGGGGGATGTTATTGTATGAGTAATTCTAACAATTGGTCGAATGAAGTATTTGTCCATTTGTTCAAGACCTTAATGTGTGTTAACTTAGCTAAAAACTCTAATGAGGACAACTTGCTACCAGGATATAACTCGGTTTGGGTGGAGTCAATTAAATCCTCAAGAGCAGTTGCGGTCGTGTCATTCATAGTCTCATCGTCATTTGGACCTTCCTCCTAAAAATTAGGAACTTCCTCCACCTGAATATCGTGCAAGAAATTTCTTAGAGGGTCCGTTGTGGTAGTTCACTGTGATGCCGCCACATGGTATAAGAGGGTTCAAACCCATTTTTAATTATATGATCTTTTATATGTTTAGGTTTAAGAAAAACCGTATTACCGCAATGTTTACATGGGCAACTACACTTACCGTGCGAATCCAAATAGTTTTTACACCTCTCAATAAATGCATTAAGACCTTTAATAATGTCAGGATTAAATGTATGTCGTATAGTAGTCCACCTCTTATCAATCGTCATAGATATTCCCTAATTAAATCAAGTTTAAAACAGCAAAAAACTTTAAAATTAAAAACACTTAATATATGTATAATCAAAGCCAGGTGGTCCAACTATGAAAGGCAACCTAACCCACTATCTGAATGTTTTGTCTCAACTATGGATGCGCATAACTAATTTAATAGTTAGCAAAAATTCGGCAGCATTTCCCCTAAACTCCCCAAATATGTCGTATTAAACGCATATTTGTAGGAGTGTGTACCAAAATTTTTGTAACTAGTAAATAAGTTATACGCATCCACATCCTAAAAAAACAAAACACACAGAAAGCAGTCCCAAAAAGGGGACCTTCAAAAGTTAATTTCTAGTAAATTAACCTTGGATGGGTATTCTATAGGATTGATTAATTTCGAACCTAAGGTACAACTATTCCGAAATCAACCACTAAACCTAACAATGTTCATAAAACAATAAGCATAAACATAAACATAAACAATAATATTTACACTTATACTTATACAAACTAAACATACAACTTTCATCATCAAACCCATCAATTTACTAACTAAATAAATACTTAATTTTCTAATTAAAAAAATACATAACTAAACATAATCAACATGAATACTTAATTTTCTAATTAAAAAATACATAACTAAACATAATCAACATGCATAACTAAACATAACTTAATTTTCAGTTTATATTAATTAAAAAAATATTAATTTTCAACCTACATAACAAACATAATCAACATACATAAGCGAAATTCGGATTTAATTAATAGCAATAACTCAAAGCATGTTCTTCATGAGCATAAACATAATAACACACAACAATCTTTAAAACATAAACACAAATTTCGAATTTAATAGCAATAACTCAAATTTGTTCATAAAAATTCGAATTTAACTAAAATAAGAAAAAAAATCGGATTTAACAAAAATAAATGAAGAACATACCTTTGTTAGTGTTATTAGAGTTGGATTTGGTTCTAAATACCTCAAAATCGCCGGAGTATTTTAAGATTTTGGGAGTGTTTTTTTTTTTTTTTTTGGTAAATGATGACAGAAGCCTGGTTCAGCTTTTTTGGCCAAATTTTTTTCCGGACGACTAGTCGTCTGGGAAGGTCAAGTGGAGGGAAACGAAAGTGGACCGCCAATTGTTTCGTGAAATTTTTAAATAATTAATTAATTTCAATTTATTAATTATTTATTAATAAAATCTATATAATTACTTAAGTATTTAATTAAAAATTACTTCTAAATAATTTTTAATTACTTAAATATTATTTTTAGTTACTTTTAAATTATAAAATTACTTAAAAAATTACATTTAATTACTTTTAAAATTACTTTTAATTAATTAAAAAATTACTTTTAATTAATTAAAAAATTACTTTTATTTAATTAAAAATTAATTTTAATCACTTAAATAATTTTTAATTACTTAAATATTAAAACCTATTTATCATCATCGTCATCGTAGTCATCATCATCGTCATCATCATCATCGTCGTCATCATCATCGTCATCATCATCATCGTCATAGTTAAATTAATCCGTTATCATCATCGTCACATATCACCGTAATCATTGTCATCTTCATCATCATCATCATCATCATCGGCATCATCGTCATTATCGTCATCATCATCATCGTCATCATCGTAATCATCGTCATCATCATCATCGTCATCGTCATCATCCTCGTTACTTGTGACGTCAAATCTTTGGCGGGAAACATTTGGTGGGAAATTTTTAGCGGGAAAACAGATGATGGCTTTTTGTGCGGGAAAATTCTTCTATATAACTACCCCACTAATCACAACACTAGATGACTGCAACAATATGGCTGATAATTACCATTATGGTCCAGTGGAAACTTTGCCTGTGAAATTTTGTCAATCTTGTGGTTCAAATATGGTTCTCAAAACTTGCTTGACTGATGAGTACCAGTACGGTTGACGATATTATGGTTGTGGTGGCAGGTTCGACACCTTGATATCTTCACTTTGTAGAAAGCGACAAATTTGGATTGATCCGCTCTGGTCTGATAGGGCGCTTGAGGTGATACCAGAATTGTTAAGGTCCAAAAAAGATCTAGAACGTTCACTCAAAACCGCAAAACGTCAAGCAAAAATGTTGAAATTGATGTTAATTTGTACTTTTGTAGCATTTGTGTCGTATTTCATTTTCAACTAATCGATGTAATCCCCTTTGGAAGTATTATGTTGTAGTTTGTAGTTTCAGAATTAATTTTAGTTTCTAGTATTTCAATGCATCTTCATGGTTGATATTGACGTCAGCCTTCCATCATCATCAATCAATTCAATTAGAAAATGTGATAAAAAGCAATTATTATAACTTGTACATGCCTAAATCTGTTTGTCTAAAAATATGGCTGAAGTATACTGACATGAGATCTTCATGGTTGATGCTGATGTCGGCCTTCATCATCTAATTGTGTCATTGTTGTATTTTGTATTTTAATAAGCTGTGTAATTTTAATTTTCAATAAATCGTGTAATTTTAACATTGGATTCGTGTAATAAAGTTGTGTTGAGCAGAGATGCTCTGTATAAAGCTGTGTTGAGCAGAGATGCTCTGCATAAAGCTGTATTCAACATGTGATTTTAATTCATGACCACTGGATTCGTTCAAACAAGTGCTTCAATCCCCTATAAATACAACCCCTTAATTGTTAACAAACCACACCTCAAACACTTATCTCTCTACTAAATCTAAAATTTATAAGTTCAAAATGTCTCAGATGAATGTTATGCTTCAAGTTAACTATGGTGGGGAATTCGACCGTGAGGTCAAGAATTACTCCACCATCACTTCTGAACAGAGGGAGTATTGCATGAATGTCCGAAATTACCCATTGTCTGAACTACTTGATTTTCTCAAAGAGGACATACCTCTTGCATTCTCACAAGTGTGGTTCTTCAAGGAACCCAATGTTCCAGCCAGTCTTCTTAAAGATGAAGAAGACTGGACCATGCTTGTAGGTCGAGCAGTGACCAGCAACGAAATCATCAAGTTGTATATCGAGTTCCGGGATGAGAGCAAAAACATTATGTCTGATGAAGAGGACTACGTGCCCACCGGGCCACAGTACGACGCATATGGCAAATTCTATTCATCTAATTCTCCTGATCTCAATGATTTCTAAATGTTTTGTTGTATTATCGTTGTTTATTATCGTTGTTTAGCTTTCGTTGTTATTATGTTTAATCTGTAGTTTCAAAAAATTGTAACCGTGATGTTGTTTTAATAAAAGTGACGTTAAAAAAATAGTGATTTATATTTGTAATAGTATGAAAAATTTAATAAGGTCTTAATAAATTTAATAATAACAATACACTGACACATGCATAACACTGTTACAATACACCGTTACATAACAACGTTACATTACACCGTTACGTACACCGACACATAAACATCGTTACACTAGGGCGGGAAAAATTTTGGGCGGGAAACATTTGTGCGGGAATTCTTGGTGCAGTGGCAGTTTGTGGATCTACTTAAAGAGTAGCCATCCACACTCTTTTCATCCATATCTACCCATTCAAGTCTCTCTATCTCTATCTCTACAATCACACTATGAATTAACCAACAAATAATATTAGTGAAGGTCGACAAGTCAGACTACAAGATTTTCTAGAGATCGATCATGAATTCAGAAGAATGGGTTGGCTTCCTTTCCCTTTGCTTGATAAGTTTTTTTTTCCTGCTCTCGTGCATTAATTCTATTCCAACTTTGAATTCACTAATGATCAATTGGTGAGGTTTCAAATCTATGACAGGCAACACGAGTATACTCTTGAACAATTTGGTATGCTATTGGGCGTACCATTTGAAGGTAAAAATATCTATTTTCCCAGTGAAGACCTCGAAGCTCTTCCTCAGGATATTCTAAAATATGACATGGACATACTTGTGTGTCGTACTGCGGTTCTATTCAAAACCATAGAACGTTCAGGCATCCTTGACGAATATCTTTGTCCGGAGTTACTCGATTGTCAATGAACCATAGAACCATATAACATGTACCACCGCGAACCAAACGTTACTCGATTGTCAATGACTGAAGCATATATTCACTGGTGCATAACTCACAACATCCAAGTAAATATTGCTCATTTGGTCGCTTCCCGAATGAATCAACTTCGTTATGCAGATACAAGACCTCATCTTCCGTACGGAGCATTTCTGAACCGTCTATTTACTAGTATTGGTGTAGTTAAAGGTCTGGTGGGACGACGTCTGATAACCACATTACCTATCGACCGGTCCTTCGTTTCTGAAACATCGGCAGCATCGAGCTAAGGTTCTGAAAGTTCATCCACTCAATCGGATGCTCGTAGTCATCCTCGTTGTCGTTATAGTGTGTTTCAATACCAGTAATGTATTTGTGTTTAGCTATGTTTGTGTTTAGTTTAAAAAAAATGTAACCGTGCTTGATTTTTAATAAAAGTGATGTTAAAAAAAATAATGTTTTATGATTAGTAATAATAATAATAATAATAATAATAATAATAATAATAATAATAATAATAATAATAATAATAATGATAATAATGATGATGATGATGATGATAATAATAATAATAATAATAATAATAATAATAATTATTATTATTATTATTATTATTATTATTATTATTATTATTATTATTATTATTATTATTATTATTATTATTATTGATGCATTTTATGCAAGTCCCTAGACATCTACCCACGTCCATTGTAGGTACAACAGTTTACAGGCCACAATGATCACTCGTTATTATCCTATCTGTGTTTGTATGTGGTTACAGGAACTGCAGGAACGAGATTTGGATGTTTGACTATGTTAGACTTAGTCAGACGTACGAGTGAAGCCTCACTCGTACGGCTGACAGGCTCATACGCACGGTTGATGCTGAGCTAAGTCACAATTACAACCTAAATGAGAAGACACGAGTGAGTGATCACCCGTACGGCTGATGAAGCCAACTCGTACGTGTGATGGATGACTCGTACGGGTGAGTCAACAGCAGGGGTATATAAAGTCTTATGTTCTTCATTTTTGGTTAAGACTCTCATTTGTTACAAACACTCAGATCTGGTGAGCTCCTCTGATTCTCTCTCAGCCCAAATCACCCAGGTGGTGAACAATAGCTCTAGGTGTTGATCTAATCACACTTGATTTAGTTGTGGTTTGACTAAATTAATCTCAAAAAGCTTAACCTATTCACTAGAGGGTTTGATTCACTTATTCCGCCATTGTGTGAGTTAAATATGTTGATTTCTAAGTTCCTAGTCATTTTTCATCATTGGTATCAGAGCGTTGGTTGTGATTTCAACATCATCCTAGTCATTTTTGGTGATTAAAGAGTTTATTTGTTTGGGTTTTTGAGTTTAGAGTAATTTTTTTAGCAAAAAGGAATCATTTTTACGTGTGTAATAGTGATTTGAGAGTGTGTTTATGTTAGTTTAGTGCTAATCCAGCTTGTGAACGAAGAAATTGAGGTTTAGCTTTAATTTCTAGGGTTTTTGAGTGATTTGTGTGTGAACAGCAGCTCACACGAGTGGGTCAAGATTTTTGATCACACGCACGGTTGACCAGACGGTTGACATCACTCGTGAACTCACACGCACGGGTAAGCATAACCTTTTAGGTTAAGAAATTACAAGTCTGATCACACGAGTGATCACGCGATTGATAGTGACACGTACGAGTAATCACACGGGTGATTGTCACTCGCACGTTTGAGACTTTGTGACTGGTTCTTTTGGTTAAGTTGTGACACGTACGATTGAGTAGTGACACGTACGCTTGAGTCTGTGACACGTACGGTTGATACTATCACACGTACAGTTGATACCCTGAACCGCACGGTTTACCTTTAGTAAAGTTTTCAAGATGTTTAATTCAAACGACTATGCGTTAGCTGCACCGTTAGTTCAGAGCATTACGAATATGACTCAACGATTACTTCTTGCTGAAAGCGAATCCGGAAGTGGTACGAAATGTCCAAGATTAATGAATATGGATAACTATTCCACTTGGAAGTTGAGGTTTAAGATTTGGTTTGATGGTCAAGACACGAAATTTTGGAAGTATATTGAAATCGAATTTCAATGGCCACGTTCACCTGTGACAAATGAACTGTATACGTTACATAATATGCCTTCGGAAGAACGTGATGAGTATAACTTGGAAAAGAAGATGTACTGTAACTTGACAAGTGCTCTTGATGGTCCGATTTTCCATCAATTTCTGTGTCATGATAACTCATTCAAGATATGGGAAGCACTTCGTACCTTCAATGAAGGGAATTCATCTTACAGAACAAGAAAAGGGTTAGAACTGAAAGCTGAGTTTGATCATTTTCACTGGCAACTTGGAGAGTCTATTACAGAATTGGTTGAAAGATGTCGTCATTTGCTAGCTGAAATACACAAGCATGATGTAACCATTGAAGAGAAAGATAAAGTTACTTGTCTAGCTGGAGCATTACCTTTGGAATGGAATGGTTTCATTTTAACTATGAAAACCAGTGGAGAACTTGCTACTGCTACAGTGAACTTGTTTATTGCAAGACTTCAAGAAGAAGAGTTAGAATTGTTAAACAAAGTCAAGAGGTTTAAACAAGTTCAAGACACGAAAATGTATTGTCCAAATGGTTATACACCGCCTAAGTCAGCTCATGCACCATTTCAAATAGCTTTTGCTACGAATAATCAGAATATGTATGGTTTGAATGTCAGCAGTACACCTATCCAACAGTCTTCGTATCTACCACAAGTTTCACCATGTTCTCTCAATACTCAATCACAGCCTACTACCAATACTACAGAGTCATCTACACCGACTGCATCAGATGTTCTTTCTACTCTTAAGATCGAGAACTTGAGGAAAGCTGGAAAAGAAAAGATTAGTGAAGATATAGCTTTGTTGTCAAGCCTTGTTAATTCTTATGACAGTTATCTTGATGGTCGTGTGGGTAACATTCATCTAACAACAGAAGATTATCATCAGCTTGATAAAGATGAAGCAGAAAAGATGGATATTATATGGGGTATGGTAAATCTTGTGAGACGAGCTAGAGATTACGAAGAGCGAACTGGAAAACCAATCAGTCTGACCAAAGATACAAAACTGGGTTTTGATATGAATTCTGTTACTTGTTACAACTGTGGAGAATTAGGTCATTTTTCAAGACAGTGCACAAAACAGAAGAAGCAGGGTAATCGTAATCCGTTCAAGAATTAGAACTACAGTTCTCAGAGTCAATCTACAAAGTGTGAGATTTACATTACTGATAAAGTAAATGAAGCTGATACAGCTGAGAGTCCGAACAAAGCTTTAGTTGTCATTCATGGAGACGATGATGACTGGTCTATCAAATTGAATGTTGATGATCAACAACCTAAAGCTAACATGGCCAAGATTTCTGAAGAAAAAGACAATTGTGTTATCGGTCAAACTATAATTGAGAAGCTGACTGCTCGTGCTGAAAGAGCTGAAAAGTTATCACGAATCATTCAGAAAGAGAAGATTCAAAAGATGGTTAAAGATAAATTCAAGAAGGCACGTGATTCAGTTCCTCGTACACCTGAATCTGGAAGTATTTCACCAACATCGTCAGAGGACTACTACTTCAACAGTTGGAAGGATAACTATGGTGATACCTCTGTGTTTGAAGAAAGTCTAGAGACTAATCAGAGCGAAGAGACATTGGTTGATTCTGATACAGAACTAGACAAATTGGGTAAAATGCTTACTGCTGAATTGGAAATGTTAGTTCTCATGGGTGAAGGTTCAGATCTTGAGAGTGTAAGTTCAGATGTTGATAATTCGGACAAGACGTCAGAATCAGAGGCTGAAGATAAAGCTGATCATACTGGAGTAGATCAATCTGAGTTTGAAGCATTGAATAAGCAAGCAGTAGATTTACTGAAGATGTGCTTATCAGAAAGTGATCTTGAAAAGGTTTCCAGTTTGACAAGAGCTAAGGATATATGGGATAGACTTGAGCAGATTCATTTGGGTAAAGATGTTGATACATCAGAGTTTCTTACAGACTCGTCAGAATCAAAAGATGAGCTCGATGATGGGAAGAAGACAGATTTCTTTGCATTTATGGCTGAGACTTCCTCATCAAATAACGCTCAACAGGTCTCTTCTGATCCATCTACTGTTATTGAATGTGTTAAATGTGCTGAATCTAAGGTAACAATAGATAATTTAACAAAGGCATATGCGGAGATGAAAGAAAAATGGCATGCTGACCATGTGACCACTAAGGTTGAAAATGAGTTGAAAGAGCAAATCAAAGTTTATAAAAAACAACTTCACGATCTTAAATGTTATAACTTTGACATAAATTAAGCTTTAATTAAACGTGTTGACACAATTAATGAACTAAAGAAAGAAAATGAATGCGTTAAAGCTGATTTAGAGGCAATTTCAATCAAAATGAAATGTTGGGCAAGTGCATCACAATGGAATGCATTAATGGTGGAAGTTAATGACACCAAGGGAAAGGGTATTGGATATAATTCTGTATCTCCTCCTTTTCAGAACACATTTGTTAATGCTAACGTAGTTGACGGTCGACCAGAAGATTGTATCCCTCCTAGTTATGAAGATTATATTGAAAAGAATAAAAAATGTAGTTCAACTAAGAATACAACTTCTGATGATACTGCTGAAGGTGCTCTAGATCATGAGAAAGATAGGTAAACTAGGTTAGGAGATAACTCTAAGACAAGTAGAGTTAGAACACCAAAAGGTCCTGTTAAGATTTTAAAAAATCCTAGATTTGCTAACAGACCAGTTCCTCCTGTTACCCCTAAGCCTTTTCAGAAAGAGAGATCAAATGCTTCTCCTGTGTTAGTAAGAACACAAGATCCATCTTCTTCAAACTCTAATAATGTGTATCAATTCAGAGGACATAGGGAGTTTAGACAATGTTTTAATTGTGCTGTATTTGGACACATTACTGCTTATTGTCCTAGAAGATTTTGATCCCCAAGACATAAAGTTGACTTATCACATGATGATTCTAGATCATCTCATGTTCATCGAACAGGTTTCCCTGTAAATGATGAACTTCGTGATAAAAGATCTAAGACAAATGTTGTCTTTGGAGACTCCAAAAGGAGTACTTCAATAGATCTGTTTCTCTTGTGAAGGAAAAAATTCCTAAAAGAAATTTTGAGGCAAATGTTGCAAATGCTAATGAGCAAGGTAGACCTTTTGAACCAAAGTTGAGGTCTCCATCTCAAAAAGCTAGTCGCAGAAAGTATTTTTCAAGAACTAGACCACGGATGAATCATTCCGATTCAGAGAGGAATGTCAAACGCCAAGAGCATGACACCTCACCTTCCAAACTTTCTAAGTTTAAGGTTTCTAATGATGAGATTTCTCCAGACTCAAACGGGAAATGGATGGAAGTTCAAGCTATGGGTGTTAATGGATAACCTACTGCCGTCCGGGCGTGGGTTCCCATTATCAATTACTTTTCTTAATGTGATATGCAGGGAACCAGGCTACCTGCAAACAACACCTGGATTGTGGATAGTGGCACTTTGAGATATATGACTGGACATCTATCTCTTCTTTCGGATGTACACCCAATTAAGGGAGGTTATGTTGCATTTGCTGGAGATAAGGGTGGTCATATTTCCGCTCAGGGTTTATTGAAAAATGATAAAGTCAGTTTTGATAAAGTGAACTATTGTCAAGAGGTTGCAAATAATTTGTTATCGGTTTCACAAATCTGTGAAAAAATCTTCAAAGTAGCATTTGATGACGAATTCAGCTACATCTTGAAACCAGAGTTTGTGATTTCTCCTAAAATGATTTTGAAGAAGGCTCCTCGACAAGCTGATTTATACATGCTAGATATCAATGTTGCTACTTCAACTGCTGAACATCATCAAGATTTTGTTTCTAAAGCGACTGAACAGGATTCTATTACATGGCACAAACGCATGGGTCATTTAAGTTTTCGGAAGATGAACCATCTGGTTCACAACAATCTCGTAGAAGGTGTTGATCTTCGTTCATTTCAGATTCCAGGCACATGTGTTCCTTGTAAGAAGGGTAAGCAGAGCAAGAAAGCACACAAGTTGGTGAAGTATAATCCAATCTCTGCTCCGCTAGAATTGTTGCACATGGATCTATTTGATCCAATTCAGTTTGAAAGTATTGATGGTAGTAAGTATTGTCTGGTGGTAACTGATGATTATTCAAGATTCTCATGGGTTATGTTTTTGAAAGAGAAGTCTGATACGTTTAAGAATTTGAAAGTGCTAATTAATCGATTAGAGACAGGTTTTAATTTGAAAGTTAGAAAGATTCGATGCGATAATAGTACAGAATTTAAGAATTCGTATCTTGCAGGTTTCTGTATTGAAAAAGGTATCAATATGCAGTTCAGTTCTGAATACGCTCCTCAGATGAATGGTCTTGCTGAAAGAAAGAATAGGGTTTTGATTGAGACTGCTAGAACTATGCTAGCTGATTCCTCTCTACCTGTACATTTTTGGGGTGAAGCTGTTGTAAATGTTTGTTACACTATGAATCGAGTTTTAACCATTAAACGACTAGGTAAAATGTGCTATGAGTTATTGCATGGGAGAAAAACTTCTTTGAAGCATCTAGAACCATTTGGTGCCCCGTGTACCATTTTGAAGAGAAAACCAGGTAGTAAGTTTGATTCCAAAGTGGTTACTGGAGTGTTTCTAGGGTATAATTCTCCTAACAAGAAAGTTTTCAACAATGAGATAAGATGTGTTGAAGAATGGTCTGAAGTTGACGTCCAACGGAATTATACAAAGACTGCTACCAAAAGTCATCCTTGGATCTACAACTATGATGAGCTGATTGATTCATTTAATCTTGCTCCAGATCAGACGGAGAATGAAGTAGAGTTACAAATACTGTTTGATTTACAAAATGAGCCAGAAGTGTCTGCACCTACTCCAACTCCATTACCTACTGTCGTTGAACCAGCACAAGATTCAGATCAAGATGTTGATCCAGTGTACGATACATGCGGATCTGATATTTCAAGTGGGAATTCTGATAATCCTGAAGATGGAGATACCACGAATCTACACCATGAGATACCTGTTCCCGCACACCCAGTTCCCAGAACTACAGCTGCTCATCCTAGAGAAAATATAATTGGAGATCCAAATGCATGCGTTAGGACAAGAAGACAAGTTCAGTTTGATGGTCAAGTTGATGCTCATATGACAGCTGCTGCTGCATATTACGAGTACTCATGTCATATCTCAAGAATTGAGCCAAAGACTACAAAAGAAGCTTTGAAGCATATTGATTGGGTCATGGCTATGCAAGAAGAAATTCAGCAATTCAATCGTCTAGATATTTGGAAGCTAGTTACTAAGATGAAAGGTGCGAAGATAATCAACCTCAAATGGGTTTGGAAGTGCAAATTCGACGAAGATGGCAATGTTACCCGTAACAAAGCAAGATTAGTTGCTAAAGGTTATCAGCAAGATCCTGATTTTGATTACGATGAAGTTTTTGCTCCTGTTTCCAGATTGGAAGCGATTCGCATTTTCTTGACTTTCGCTTCTTTCATGAAATTCAAAGTTTATCAAATGGATATTAAGAGTGCATTTCTTTACGGCAAGTTAAACGAACGAGTATATGTCAGTCAACCTCCGGGTTTTGAAGATCATCTTCATCCTGACAAAGTTTACCGATTACGACGAGCCCTTTATGGTTTACATCAAGCTCCTAGAACTTGGTACGGTCGATTATCTAGTTATCTTATCAAAAAAGGATATCAAATGGGCACGGTAGACTGTACTCTGTTCACAAAAGTTCAAGATGACGACATTATTTTAGTCCAGATTTATGTTGACGATATTATCTTCGGTGCTACTAAGCAGGAACTTGTTGATGGGTTCGAACAGGTGATGAAGGACGAGTTCAAAATAAGTAAATTGGGTCTTCTACACTACTTTCTTGGTTTACAAGTCGAATAGACAGAAAATGGAATTTTTCTTCATCAGGCAAAGTATGTGAATGATATACTGGAACGTTTCGGTATGACTCAAGAACGTCCTGTGTCAACTCCATTAGCTGTGAATCATGGTATTTCACTAGAGTGCGAAGGAGAACCTGTTGATCCTACGTATTATCGAGCAATCATCGGGTCGCTTATGTATCTCACCGCGTCTAGGCCGGATATTATGTTCGCAACATGTCTGTGTGCTCGTTATCAAGTTAATCCGAATACAGTTCATCTTACAGCTGCCAAGAGAATCCTACGTTATTTGTTGCATTCGCCAAATCTCGGCATCTGGTATTCGAACGATAAGAAGTTTGATCTTGTAGCTTACAGCGATTCAGATTATGCAGGTTGCAAAATTAACAACAAATCTACATCAGGAGGATGTTAATTTTTAGGTGAAAGGATGGTGACCTGGCAGTGCAAGAAACAAACTGCAGTTGCTCTTTCCACGTGTGAAGCTGAATATATAGCTGCTGCTAGTTGTTGTTCGCAAGTTGTTTGGATCCAACAACAAATTCGCGATTACGGGCTAAGAATCTATTTCTCTTCTCTTTATATTGATAATACTGCTGCTATAGCGATCACTAAGAATCTTGTTCAACATTCTAAGACCAAACACATAGGTGTTAAATATCATTTTCTTAGGGATTTCCATGAGAAAAAGATTATTGAGATTAAGAGAATAGGTACTAAGGACCAGAGGGCTGACTTATTTACTAAGGCTTTTGATAGACCTAGGTTCTTATTCCTACTAGAGATGAATGGCATTGTTGATCGAGACAAAGTGATTTCAGATGTTGTGTGCGAGATTTAGTCAAGACTTTTAGACTTTGCATGTAGGATGCATGACATATAGATTGTTAGTTTTTGATTATCTATATTGCATATTTTTGCTTTCTGTCTGCATTTCTTTGCATGATTTATCTCATGTTTGCATGCTAGTCTGTAGATATTTTCTTTCTGGTTAAAATGCTAAAACACAAAAAGATTTTATACTTTAGTATTTTAGAGGGAGTATATCTTATCAGCAGAAAATACCTAAAAAGTGAAAAATGCCTCACCAGAAAATCTTAAAAAGTTGAAAAATCCGAAAATGAGCTTGTTTTGATTAATCTGTTGGAGATGAAGAAATTACTGTACTGAGAATTGATATATTTGATTAGTAATGACTGATTTGAACGTTTATGTCTATCTGTTGTGTGATGTACTAATAGATGTGACTTATGAATTCTTGGCATTAGACAATCATATTAAGAATAACGATCATCCGAGATTCAGAAGTCATGAACGATCTGTTGCGTTTGAAGGTAGTCACCTAATTATCTCCGAAATCGTATCTAATGATAATTGTTGAGGAACTCAACAGTAGGTTGAGGGTATCCCCTATCATAATTGATAATCATTAGAGAAAGTTGGGGGTGAATTTTAAGTTGAGGATTATCTGTTTGGCTGGTGCATACCACGTTGTCACGGGCCTAAGACTTTATAATCGAAACTAAATCCCGAAAATATCAGAGAAAATTAGTTTATGTTGAAAGTAAGTGTCTGATAATGCTAAAAACGAACATATATTTCATAGCATTTTTCCCCAAGAAAGACAAGATTTTAGTTGCAATTGTTCTATTTACAAGTGATATTCGTTTAAATATTAAAAGGTGAAGACAAAAGATAGATTCGACGAATTGAAGACGCAAACGACCAAAAAGCTCAAAAATACAAAATACAATCAATGAGGTTCCAATTATTGATAAGAAACGTCTCGAAATTACAAGAGTACAAGATTCAAAACGCAAAGTACAAGATATAAAATAGTACGCAAGGACGTTCGAAAATCCGGAACCGGGACCAGAGTCAACTCTCAACGATCGACGCAACGGACTAAAAATTACAAGTTAATTATGTATATAAATATAATATAATATATAATTAATTATATTAATATTATATTTATAAAATAAATCGTCGGCAAACAAAGAGCCAAATGTGGGTGAGCTGTAAAAACGATCTCCGCGACTCGCGGAGTTTGAAGAAGAAAAGGGCCGCAAGTCCGGAGCCCCAAAAACTGAAACTCCCTATAAAAGCAAACGAATTCTGATCATTTTAAAAATAATATATATCAATCTCTCTATCTATATACGTAATATTTATATTTATAATTTATATTTTAATTTTAATTTTAATTTTAATCCTAATAATAAGGGTATGTTAGCGAATGTTGTAATGGTGTAAGTCGAAATTCTGTCCGTGTAACGCTACGCTATTTTTAATCATTGTAAGTTATGTTCAACCTTTTTAATTTAATGTCTCGTAGCTAAGTTATTATTATGCTTATTTAATCCAAAGTAATCATGATGTTGGGCTAATTACTAAAATTGGGTAATTGGGCCTTGTACCATAATTGGGGTTTGGATAAAAGAACGACACTTGTGGAAATTAGACTATGGGCTATTAATGAGTTTTATATTAACTAAACAATACCTTGTTAATTTAATATACAAACTGATAATTCGACGTATTTATATATAACCACATACGCTTGACTGGGTACGGTGGGCGGGATATCTATAAATACCAATAATTATTCATTTTACCGGATACGGAACTGGATTAATAGTTAATAGACTTGTTGAAACAGGGGTGAATTACATTCAAGGGTAATTAGTGTAATTGTTAACAAAGTAGTAAAACCTTGGTTTACACGCAGTCGATAACCTGGTGTATTCATTAAACAAAGTATTAAAACCTTGTTACAATTCGAATCCCCAATTAGTTGGAATATTTAAACTTCGGGAATAAGAATAATTTGATGAAGGCTTTCGCTCTTTATATTTATGACTGATGGACTATTATGGACAAATCCGTATGGACATATTAAATAATCCAGGATAAAGAACAATTAACCCATGGGAATTAAACTAAAATCAACACGTCAAACATCATGATTACGAAAGTTTAAATAATCATAATTCTTTTATTTCATATTTAATTTCCTTTATTTTATATTTAATTGCACTTCTAATTATCGCATTTTTATTTATTGTTATTGTATTTAATTGCACTTTTAATTATCGTACTTTTTAATTATCGCAAGTTTATTTTATCGCACTTTTATTATTCGCAATTTCATTATCGTTATTTACTTTACGCTTTAAATTAAGTCTTGTATTTATTTATTATTTTACAATTGGTTTTAACTGTGACTAAAGTTTTAAAATCGACAAACCGGTCATTAAACGGTAAAAACCCCCCTTTATAATAATAATATTACTTATATATATATTTGTATTTTTATAAATTTAAACTAATATAGCGTTAAGCTTTGTGAAAAAGATTCCCTGTGGAACGAACCGGACTTACTAAAAACTACACTACTGTACGATTAGGTACACTGCCTATAAGTATTGTAGCAAGGTTTAAGTATATCCATTCTATAAATAAATAAATATCTTGTGTAAAATTGTATCGTATTTAATAGTATTTTCTGCTAAAATTTAATAGTATTTTATACCCCTCTGCTCAAACATCAAGTATTTTTGGCGCCGCTGCCGGGGAACTCTTAAACGCCGAAAGCGCAAAGCTAAATATTTAAAAAAAAAAGATTTTTATTTTTAGTTTACTTTTATAAAAATATGTTTTTGTAAAAATACGTTTTAAATATTCGAAAACATAGAAAAGAAAAACAAAAATATAAATATTTTTAAGAGTTTATTAAATATTTAAGTTTTATAAAGTTTCTTTATTTTTATTTTATAAAAATATAAGTTTTATTTAAATATTTTGTGTTTATTTAGAACATAAAATTAAAAACCGAAAAAAAATAAATAAATATATAAATCTAGTTTTAAGATTTTTATTATAAAGTATTTCTATTTTTATTTTAGTTTTTAAAACATAAGTTTTTATTTAGTTTTTATAAATATTTTATTTAAATATTTAAACAGAAAAAGAAAAAAAAACGTCGAATTAAAAAAAGTACCTGAGTTGAAAATTGGAACCCCGCGACTCGCGGAGTTTGCTGCTTCGGGCACCGCAACTCGCGGAGCCACCCTGACACCGACAGAAACCCTAATCAGCATTTATTACGGATAATTATTATTATTATTAATAAACCCTAATTACTTAATTATTATTATAATTAGTTTAAGTTTTTAAATTAAAATGTATTTTAAATTTTAATTAGTTTTATTATATATAAAAATTAATAGTTTTATAAAATAAATAATATAAAAATAATATTTTTATAAAAATTGTAATTTTTACAACTTTTTGTATATTTTTATATTTTGTCCCTTTTTAATTGTTTTAGCGTAATATTTGTGTTTTTCGCTCGTATTTAGTTTTAAGATATAGTTTTTGCCATAGTTATTTTTATTTCTAGATTTTTAGGCCTTGCCGTAAAATCCCTTAAGTGCTTTTTCTTTAGACTAAGATTTAGGTGCTTTAGAATTTTGCGACGCCTTTTTAAGTTTTAGTTTCTTTTTAAGATATTGCCATTTGGGATATAGTTTTTCTTGTAAGCTTTAATATTTTTAGACACCTTTTACCTATGTATCAATTATCATTCCAATTAGTAATCTCAATTTGCGATTATAATTTTAAGTTAGTGATAGTAATAAGGTTGGGTTAGTCTAGTGTTTTTAAGTTCTATAAGTCACTCTTTTTCTTTCTTATTTTTATTTTTCGATTTTTTCCGACGCACTATTTTTCTTTCTTATTTCTCGCTATTCTAGTTTTTAGGACATAGATTTTTATTCTACTTCTTATCTAAATTTCTTAAAATTACAAAAATTTATTTTAAGTGGTTAAATTGATAGACATCAAAATTTTCTGGTTCGTAGTAATAGTTGGATTTGTACGTGGACCGGGTTATTGGAGCCAAACAGTCCTCAATTATATTGACACCAAACGAATCCTGCCCCTCTGCTGCATCTTTTGGCTATTCGAAACGTGGGCAAAATCAGAAAAGTCTATTAATTGGATAACTTATATAATTTTTCTTTCCTTTTAAAAACTAATAGGATATTCAGTGAATGCACCGAGCAAGACGTTCACCACCTTTTGTACGTTCACCACCTGTAACTAGATCAAGACATTTTGCAAATATTACCGCCGTTGATTTTTCTTTAGAATCGTCATCTAGTCGACCAAGTACTCCAGTTCAAATTTCCGATAATCCATTTTTTGAACCCGACCTCATAATTGAGAATCCGAAGAATATTCAGGGCCAATTCATAGATCCTAAACCATTAAATTTTCCTCCAGAACCACCAATCATTCAAACAGAGATTGTTGAGGAACGAACCATTAAATCAGAATCCTCTAGTGATTCCGATTCAACAAATTCAATTATGGAGAATCTGGAACCTTTAAGTATGGAAGACCGAATGAGAGCTAAACTACTGGCCAAGGTCACGCAATTACTCATCCAGACATTAATGCGCCAGATTATGAAATCAAAGGACAAATTCTACACATGGTGACTAATCAATGCCAATTTAGTGGTGCACCGAAGGAAGATCCAAATGAACATCTTCGTACCTTTAATAGGATCTGCACTCTATTTAAAATAAGAGAAGTTGAGGATGAACAGATATATCTCATGTTATTTCCCTGGACTTTAAAGGGAGAAGCCAAAGATTGGTTGGAATCGTTACCTGAAGGGGCGATTGATACATGGGACGTTTTAGTTGAAAATTTTCTTAAACAATTCTTTCCGGCATCTAAAGCCGTAAGACTTCAAGGAGAAATTGTTACGTTCACACAGAAGCCAAATGAAACTCTATATGAGGCATGGACAAGATTTGGAAAGTTATTAAGAGGATGTCCGCAACATGGTTTAGACACCTGTCAAATAGTACAAATATTCTACCAAGGATGCGACATCACTACAAGAAAAGACATAGATATAGCAGCTGGTGGTTCTATTATGAAGAAAACAGAAACTAATGCTTACAAAATTATTGATAACACTGCTTCCCACTCACATGAGTGGCACCAAGAAAAAGATATCGTCAGATCATCTAAAGCAGCTAGAGCCAATTCTAGCCATGACTTAGATTCCATTTCCGCAAACATAGATGCTGTGGAGAGACGAATGGAAAAGATGACTAAGGATATTCACTCAATACGAATTAGTTGTGAGCAGTGTGGAGGACCACATTTGACAAAAGATTGTCTCAGTATTGAATTAACAATGGAACAAAGAGAGAATATTTCATACATAAACCAAAGGCCTGGAAATAATTATCAGAATAATTATCAACCGCCAAGACCGATTTACAATCAAAACCAGAATTATAACCGAAATATTCCATACAACAACCAACAAGGTCCTAGCAATCAACAAGTATCCAATAATACTTACAACCAGCAAAGACCTAATTTTCAAAACAAACCACCACAAACCGATGATAAAAAGCCGAATTTAGAAGATATGATGACAAACCTAGTTGAAACTCAAACGCAGTTTTTCACATCTCAAAAACAAACCAATGAACAAAATGCTCAAGCATTTAGAAATCAACAAGCTTCTATTCAAAACTTGGAACAAGAAGTAAGTAACCTAGCAAGGTTAATAGGTGAAAGAAAACCGGGAAGTCTACCTAGTGATACAAATGCTAACCCCCGGAATGAAACAGCTAAAGCCATTACCACAAGAAGTGGTACAACACTAAAACCACCTGAAATACCTGTAACTTCTGATGAAACTATTCCTACTCCACAAGAACCACAACCTGATCAAGATAAGGAAAAAGAACCGGTAGTTGAAAAGGTTAATGAAGATAACACAGTTAAGGCTAAACCTTATGTTAAACCATACCAACCACCACTTCCTTACCCGAGTAAAATGAAGAAAGAGAAACTTGAAGCCGAGCAATCCAAATTCTTGGATATGTTTAAACAAATAAATGTAAATCTTCCTTTCATTGATGTGATTTCAGGAATGCCTAGATATGCTAAATTCTTGAAAGATCTAATCTCAAATAGAAAGAAAATGGAAGAACTCTCGGCTGTTACTATGAATGCTAATTGTTCAGCAGTGCTGTTGAATAAGATACCAAAAAAATTATCTGATCCAGGAAGTTTCACAATTCCATGTTTTCTGGGTAGTCTTAGTTCAATAGAAGCATTAGCAGACTTAGGTGCTAGTATAAACCTAATGCCGTATTCACTATACGCTAAACTAGACCTTGGAGAATTGAAACCAACAAGAATAAGCATACAACTAGCCGATAGATCAATAAAATATCCTAGAGGGATAATGGAGAACATGCTAGTTAAAGTTGGTACTTTAGTATTTCCACTAGATTTTGTTGTTCTGGACATGGAAGAAGATTCTCAAGTTCCTCTCATATTAGGAAGACCATTCTTAAACACGGCTAAAGCAATGATAGACGTGTTCGGTAAGAAATTGACCCTAAGTATAGAGGATGAGAGTATTACCTTTTCAGTTGATAGAGCAATGCAACAACCACAATCTGCAGATGATACATGTTATTATATTCAAACTATAGATGCACATGCAGAATTGTTAGAAGAATTTCCAGAATTACAAGGAACAGGAGAATGTTCTTTAGGAGAAGGAACAGAACAAATTAATGAATCTGAAATGTTAGCTACACTAATAGTTAATGGATATGAACCAATAACAGAAGAAATTCAAATGCTAAAAGAAGAAGACAGATATCGATATAAATCATCGATAGAAGAACCTCCGAAATTAGAGCTAAAGCCACTTCCAAACTATTTGGAATACGCTTATTTACATGGTGAATCTGAATTACCTGTAATAATATCGTCTTCTCTTACTGAAAATGAGAAATCACAACTCATTTCTGTGTTGAAAGCTCATAAACCAGCCATTGCATGGAAGATTCATGATATTAAAGGAATAAGTCCTTCGTATTGCACACATAAAATCCTTATGGAAGAAGGTCATAAAACGTATGTGCAACGCCAACGAAGACTAAATCCGAATATGCAAGATGTAGTTAAAACAGAAATTATTAAACTGCTAGACGCAGGTCTAATTTATCTAATTTCTGATAGTCCATGGGTAAGCCCAGTTCAATGCGTGCTTAAGAAGGGTGGCATGACTGTCATTACAAATGAAAAAAATGAGCTTATTCCTACTAGGACTGTAACAGGATGGTGTGTGTGTATTGATTATAGAAAATTAAATGACGCCACCAGAAAAGATCACTTTTCCTTACCTTTCATTGATCAAATGTTGGAAAGGCTAGCCGGAAATAGTTACTATTGTTTTCTAGATGGATTTTCCGGATATTTTCAAATTCCAATAGCACCCGAAGATCAAGAGAAAACCACATTCACGTGCCCTTATGGTACTTTTGCTTATAAACGCATGCCATTTGGACTTTGCAACGCCCCTGCAACCTTTCAAAGGTGCATGATGGCGATTTTTCACGACATGATAGAAGAATGCATGGAAGTTTTCATGGATGACTTTTCAGTCTTCGGTGATACATTTGAATCATGTCTAGTTAATCTGGAACGAATGCTTATTAGATGCGAACAATCAAATCTAGTACTTAATTGGGAGAAATGCCATTTCATGGTTAAAGAAGGCATCGTTCTTGGACGTAAAATCTCAAAAGAAGGAATTGAAGTGGATAGAGCTAAAGTAGATGTAATTGCTAAACTTCCACATCCCACCAATGTTAGAGGAGTTAGGAGTTTTCTAGGGCATGCCGGTTTTTACCGACGTTTCATAAAAGATTTTTCTAAAATTGCCACTCCTATGAATAAACTCCTAGAAAAGGATGCTCCATTCATCTTTTCAGATGAATGTATCAAATCTTTTAATATTCTTAAAGAGAAACTCACTAATGCGTCGATCATGATAACACCAAATTGGAATGTACCATTTGAACTAATGTGCGATGCAAGTGATTTTGCAATGGGAGCCGTTTTAGGACAAAGGATTGAAAAAAGATTTCAACCTATATATTATGCTAGTAAGACGTAACAAGGAGCACAAACAAATTACACAACTACTGAAAAAGAACTCCTTGCTATTGTCTTTGCTTTTGACAAATTTCGTTCATATCTCGTTCTAGCAAAAACGGTGGTCTATACCGACCATTCTGCTCTTAGATACATATTTTTGAAACAAGATGCTAAACCAAGATTAATCAGTTGGATCTTACTCTTACAAGAGTTTGATATTGAAATCCGAGATAAAAGAGGAGCAGAAAATCTCGCCGCTGATCATCTTTCTCGTCATGAAAATCCTGAATTAGAAGTTCTAAATGAATCGGCCATACAAGACAACTTTCCTGATGAATATCTATTGAAGATAGATTATAATGAAATTTCATGGTTTGCAGTCTATGCAAACTACTTAGTTTGTGGATTCCTTGAAAAAGGATTATCGTACCAAAAACGAAAGAAATTCTTCAGTGATATAAAACACTATTTCTGGGAAGATCCACATCTATCTAAAAGTTGTCCAGATGGAATAATACGCCGATGTGTATTCGAAGATGAAGCTAGTAAAATTTTAAACCATTGTCACACAGGACCAACAGGAGGGCATTATGGGCCTCAATTAACAGCAAGAAAAGTTTATGAAGCTAGATTCTATTGGCCTACAATTTATAAAGACGCACACCTTCTTTGCAAATCCTGTGATGCATGTCAAAGGGCCAGAAAAATAAGTCAACGTGATGAAATGCCACAAAATGTCATTCAAGTATGTGAAGTATTTGACATTTGGGGTATTGACTTTATGGGTCCATTTCCAAAATCTCATAATAATCTATATATTCTCGTAGCCATTGATTATGTATCTAAATGGGCGGAAGCACAAGCTCTCCCAACTAACGATGCACGAGTTGTAGTCAACTTTTTAAAACGTCTTTTTGCAAGGTTTGGAACACCGAAAGCTTTAATAAGTGATCGGGGTACTCATTTCTGTAATAATCAACTTGAGAAAGTTCTTAAAAGATATGGAGTAACTCATAAAATCTCCACCGCATATCATCCACAAACAAGTGGACAAGTTGAAAATACCAACCGAGCTTTAAAACGTATTCTAGAGAAAAACGTAGGATCAAATCCGAAGGAATGGTCCATTAAATTGGAGGATGCACTCTAGGCTTTTAGAACAGCCTACAAAACTCCAATTGGAACCACACCTTTTAGACTCGTTTACGGAAAAGCATGTCATCTTCCAGTAGAAATTGAACACAAAGCATTTTGGGCTTTGAAGACATGTAATCTTGATTTACATGAAGCTGGATGTCTACGGTTAAGTCAACTAAACGAATTAGAAGAATTAAGACATGAAGCATACGAAAATTCGGTAATCTATAAAGAAAGAACGAAGAAATGGCATGATAAAAGAATCAGAAGTTTAAAAGAATTTAAAGAAGGAGACAGAGTTCTTCTTTTCAATTCACGATTCAAGCTATTTCCTGGAAAATTGAAATCAAGATGGTCTGGACCATTCATAGTCAAAAGAGTTTTCCCATACGGAACGATAGAATTAA